>NW_022987720.1:24877358-24954063 GCF_902827165.1 Trematomus bernacchii
TTGTTAGAAAATGTACAACATTTTTTATTTTCTCTGGTAATTATGAACAAGATACTTGTGCGTATGTGATTATAGCAACTTAAGAATGAGTGCTGTGTGTCAGTTTACATACTTCTCTAGTTAAATGTGCTATTTGGAGAGCACAAATGCATCATTGCGGTCCAAATTTTGAGTGCAGAACAAAGTAGGCTACAATCGACGCCATTGGCTACGTACCAGAAGTTGTGGGACCAGCTGTTATTGCCTCGGTGAAGACAGCACAATACAAAAAAACTTAAACATGTTTTGTTTTCACTTTTTAATAAAATTACCACTATACTGTGAAGCCACCATTAATTGTATTAGGTTAATTTAGCAGTCTTTAATGATTTGCTACTGCTAGTGAATGTTGCTAGTTAGCTAGCTAGCTAACCAACCCAGTCTCACGGCATTTCGTGTTATAGTCACAACATTTAATCTATTGATTCGTGTTCACCAACACGATTTTCCCCTTTTTTTCGTGTCACACCGAACGATTTTAAAAGCAATGTATTTCTATTGGTAGTATATTTTGTGCCTGCACCACGTATTTTTGTCCGGTCGGGTCTTGGAAGACCGGAAGCTGTGTGGTTCATAAAAACATTTTCTTACTCAATATCAAGCCACGATTATTGATTTTATTTTAATTCGTATAATGTCTGACTTTTTGTGCCGTCCGTGAGGAAAATAAATGGGGCTCAGAGGCTCAGAATACTGAAATATGTATTTTTTAAATCTTTTTTTCCTTCTAATTTGTTATTCTTTTCTAAATAACACACCGTTATTTACTCAACAATTTTTTTAATTTATTGGTTTAATTCTATAATATCGGGCTTTTTTGCTGTCTGTCAGGAACTGAATTTCAAAATAAAGTCACCGGAAACAGACGTAGGCGATACACACCCACTGAACTGATTACCCAAGATCCTCAGCTATGGTTGAAGCTCGGTGATTGGATGTTTTAGCCGCAATGCACGTTGGGATATGGTGTTAATGTGATATGAAATAACTATCAACAGAATTGCGTTGCCAGGCAACAGCTTGGGGTGAAAACAGTATTTCCAGTCTCGAAGTTTGCATAGTAATCTGCAGTACTCATCAACTAAAAACATCAGTTTATCCTTGTTAATTACACAACATTGATTGGTTTGAATTGTGTACAATGCTTTTGTGTTTTCCCCCTTCGATTCAGAGAAACAAATAGTTTTTTCGGAGTTTAGGATGGCCGAAGACATTACACTACCCATAATCCTCAGATATCGTTTGGGACTACAGTCCCTTTGCTTGACAAACCCCGTGATTAATCTTCAAGCTCTGTGATTGGATGTTGGAGTGGCAGTGTGCCAAGGTTACGCCAAGCATCAAACAGCTCTATGAAATGGAATGAAACCACAGCAGACTATCCAAAACTGGACTTGAACGGGTATAAAGTATATTCATTACTCGTTATTCTCTACTAATAATTAATTAAAGACTGTATATAATGGCTATTTTGCACATCCCTTTCAAGATTTCATGATTTTCTAAGGGTTAGGGTTAGGTTTATTGACATATCATATACACAACTACGGTGTAGTTATGCAATGATGAAAAACTTGGGTCGCAGGTTCCTCAACAGTGCATTACAAGACATCTATCAATATGTGTGTACCTCCACCATTAAACTGTCATATTCAGCACATTTCTTATACTATCTACATACATCTTATAAGAGTATAATAAATATGTATAATATCAGTTAAAACAAGTGCTTCAACATAGTTAACATTGCAGGAAAGCAATATATTAGACGTTAAGTACTTTGTCAGGCTTAATATTTATCTGTAGATATCCCCAAAGCTTTTTTCTTATTCAAAAGAAGACCTTAACCTAAAGTATTCTTTAATGTTTAAATAAAGGTTAATTAGTTTGTCTGTTTTGCACATCCTCCTATTAATATCTTTGTACATCAGGCACTAAACTGTTTTATTGTAGAGATCACTTACAGTATCTTCTTGATATTTTATATTCTATATTTCTATCATTGACCTTCTACTTTCCCCCTATTTTGTATGTACTCTTAATATTTTTTTCATCATATATAACATATTCAACTAAATAATGCAGTAATGTGTTTTAACCACTAGGCGGTGCAGGCACGAAATATACTACCAATAGAAATACATTGCTTTTAAAATCGTTCTGTGTGACACGAAATGCCGTGAGACTGGGTTGAGCTAACAGCAGGGTTGGTCACTTCCTGAAAGGCATAGCCGCCTTGTAGGATTTAAATCAACTCTACCCAATTGAAAGTCACACACTGCCCAAGTGTTCACAGTGTAGGACATGGCAGTGTACTAAGGGAAGGATCTCAAATGAGACACAGCAGAGGCCTTTTTAATGCTACCACTGAGTCATCATATTCAGCAAATAGGCTATCCAATCCCACACATAAAGAACAGAGACAAGATCTGAAACGTGTTTTGTTTTTTTGTTTTAAGGTGTCTCCAGCCTCACTGATGAGGTCTAGACAAGTCATTAACTGAAGTGTCTGTTTTAATCATCCATGAGACCCTTTTATTTCCTCACTTCCTGCAGTAGTTCTGCACACTTCTACAATGCTATGGATGACTAATGGACATTTTGGAAATGTTTTATCAGCAACAGCAGCAGGCTTTTTATACAGCAGATATGAACTAGTAGGACAAGTGCACTTGTTACAGAAATGATAGTTCTGTTATTCAAGAGTCTCAGTTAGACAATAAGTCAGCGTATTACCTTCAAATTGAACTTGTAAGCTTGTGGTTAAGACATGGAAAGTCGTGCACAGGATATGCTTCGGTTCAAGTGTTTCAGTACTTCAGTACACTGCTGTTAAGCAACAGCAAAATGACTGTCGATGTACCGAGGCTAAAAAATGTATTAAGCAGAATTGTGCCATCACCAACTTCTTTATATTTTATATTTATATTAATACAACAACTGCACTGCTCTGTATGTGCATTAACCATTACCATTAACAGAGCAAATACACACTTATTTCTCCTTGCTCTGTCTATTTGTTTGAACACCAGGATGTCTGAAATGAGAAATGTCCATAAATGGTCTTTTCCAATTGTGGAATGAACCAAAACATGCTTATAAAACTAGAACGAGTGGGAAATATATACCATCATATAGAAAGTGTTTCCAGAGAAAGAGACTGAGCTGCCTTTAGAGTACATTGTATAAGGGTCAAAGTAAGACTGCCTGTGGCCGGTGGTGAGATGGAGTCATTGTGAGAGATAACGAGGACCAGAGGTTCAGTCGGGCAGTAGATAAAACGAAGAAAAAGATTTGTAAGGGAGCTTAGAAAGTAGAAAATAATATTGGAAATGGCGAAGAAGGTTAAGAAAAGTGGAAGAAAAGAGTGGGAGGAGAGTGTGTTGTGGAGTTTGACAATGTACGATTCAGAAACAGTCTCAGTCAGTCACGGCAGGATGATTGTGTGTGTGTGTGTGTGTGTGTGTGTGTGTGTGTGTGTGTGTGTGTGTGTGTGTGTGTGTGTGTGTGTGTGTGTGTGTGTACAGTATGAGTGTGTGTATATGACAGCCTGGGAAGAGATTGTGTGAGAGCAGAGGCTAACGCATACTTTAACCTGCCAATGCCAGACACTATACCAACCATCATAACATGATGAATGTACCAGAGGACAACAACTCCTGTAAACAGAGAGCAATGTGTGTGTCGATATAAATGTGTGTTTTTTTTGTGGTTGTAATTCTTCGGAGTACTTTCTCTGGATTCAGTTAAATGCACAATAACATCATATCTTGATTATTTATGAATTCCCATTTTCGAAATGTGTAAAATAATTTGGAGTCCATTTTTTATGTATGAGCATTATCATTCTCTTTCATCACCCTCCTCGAGGAACATCATTGAGAGAAATTAGTCACCTTTCTAGTCTATTAAGCTTTCAGCTGCTGCCTGCAGAGATGTTTAATAGCTGATCCAGGAAATGGAGCAGAGGCATAAATATTACAGCTTCGCAAATGAGTAATCCCGTAAAGGGAAACTTCATAAATATATGTTTATTAGTATAATTAAAGGTGGGGTAGGTAATTTTGTAGAAACCAGCTCGAGTGAGATAGAATTTGAAAATACACAGCCGGAAAAAATCTGCCACTTCCTTACAGAGCCCCTCCTCCAACACACACGAACGCGCACATGACCAATGAGGGCACGAGATAAGTTTGTGCACAGATGGAAGGCTGACAGGCAGGTAGGCCATCCAGTTACTTTAGCCGGGCCGGCTAAAATGATTGGTCATACTTTTTACAGATGACATTTTTTTAATGTATTTATTGTCAAAGCACTTAAGATATTCATTGCTATCGGGATGTTAAGAGCATTCCATGGAATATAACAAAAAGTGTATCTCGAGCCGGTTTCTCAAACTTACCTACCCTACCTTTAAATGGACATTTGCATGCTTTAATGAAGTGAGACATTTTGCAGTTGTACATTTCCAATTGCTGTTTCTGTTCCTAAACTATTATCAGTCATTTATTGATTCAACATTTCTTGGAAAACCTTCACTTTTGATAAAAAATGCAACCATCATAGTAAGCAAAGGGGCAGAAGGGGAGGTGTGCATCTGTTGCAAATGCTTCACAAACACTTGAGAAAATACAATTGATTGGCTTAGCAACAAGGATCCAAAATGCAACAGCCAATTAACTTCCCTCTCCTGTCAACAAAGAAGCTGAAACACCTCAAAACAAAGACTAACCTAATGAGCAGAGGTGTCTTCGATGTAGTGCATAGACGCTATTTCTTTCTTCCCCAATTCATATTTTGCACTTGAATTGTGTTTGCTACCACCAAGAAATGTTTTTGAAATTGGAAGACTGTACAGAGTAATTGGAGAAAGAAAGCCAGGAGAGTCAGGAGTGTGTGTCACACCATTTGCACTTGAATCATGTGGTCAACACTAGAAGCTAGTCTGGCAAAGAAAAGCTAAATTCTGGCAGAAACTTGAAACAACTATCTGTTTTAGAAAGGCCAAATAATCTGTGCTAGAAAAGTAGATCGATCAATACATAATTGTAATACTATTACAGAAAAGCACTCAAAACAAAGAATCTAATTTTCCTCCTATATGAGATCAGTTTCCACATTTGTCAGTATTTGCTAAAACACAACAGACATGACTCATAAAAAGTTTGGCTTTCTACTGTGCATTTGTATATTTTGGTCTAAGACTGCCTATTGGCATTTCATCTATACTTTTGTGGTAGTGGTGACGATACGGCTCGGAAAATAATCTGACAATATTTCAGGGTATATTTACAATAATAATAATCTTTATAATAAGACATGAGGAAAAAGTTCCCGCTCTCACTTGTGCTGTATCACTCACTGCTAACCATGAGTCCCCTGCACACAAACCAGCATTTATTTAGTGGGAATGCTGAAACAGCATTCCCACTACTTGTTCTTCTACGCACAAAATTCTTTATTATTATTCCGCCGGGTTATTTTGCGCCTCTTCTGCTCCCACATTCCACATCGCAGAAACTCCGTTCAAACATCAAAACGTTCAGCTCGGTCGGGAATCGATGGCTATTACTTTTATCATTCATAACTTTCATAATTCCCGAGATATATCCCATAATTCATCACATTTTTAACCATTGAAGTCAATGGAGAAACTCTTCAGACTTGAACAATCTTCATGCAACTTCAACTGCTAACTGTTCCTTCATACTTTCACTCAGAAACCTCATTCCAACTTTAAAATGTTACACATCTTTCTGACATTATTCGTGTTACACAACTTTTAAATCTGACCCTTACTTTTAGAGATATTAAACATTGTTCAGACCTTGGTAAAGAGGCCTTCTCCAGATTTAGAGTGCGTGATGTCACAGCTAGAGTGGAGGACAGATTGAAATTCGCTTTCATATTTGTTTTTAAACCTGCCATAATTCCCAAACCCTACATTCCTGAGACATAATTTTTCATGAGAAATGTAGGAAAACATCTCGTAGCTTGAAAAAAAAAAAAACTTAAGCAAAACAATTAAACAAAATGCCTCTTGAGGGCATGAAGTGACAAAACCTTTCAACATTTCTCCATTAAAGCCCATTGTACATTCAGGCTCATCTTTCCTCACAGCAGCAGCCGCACACCTTTAGTTAATCTGTCAAAAAGGCCACATTATTAACCCGAAAGTACATAAAAAGCACACTTCAGATGTTCAGAGTTCTTGAGATGCTTCACGCGTTGAAATTTCACCGATATCTGTTACGGTTCTTCAAAAAACGTTCACATGTAAGAGGTTTATCTCTCATTCAGAACAATGCAAACGCTCTCCTCTCACTGATTACTGCACCATGGAAACCTTTGATCTCTGAACACACACATAGCTGTTTCGTTAGCTCAAATATAAACACCTGTGTCATGGAACACGAGGATGTCATAACTCCAACTGACATGCTCAGAGCAGCAGACTTCAGATAATGGTTAACACAGCTCTAATCTGATGTTACGTAATGTGGTGTTACTATGACAATGCATCTCTCGCCATAAAACAGCAGCAGACTTCAGATAATGGTTAACGATCCTGCCCTCAACAGCTCTACATCAGCTATGGGGTGTCATCATATGCCGTTTCCGTGGAAACGCATCCCTCGACATAAAACACGATGACGCTGTAACTCCAATGGACACGGTCTGATCGTCCCCAAACTTCGCTTGTATATCACCGGTCCATGCCTCAACAGCTCTACGCCAAATCTGAGGTCTCACCATAGGCTGTTTCCATGGAAACGCATCCCTCGCCAAAAAACACGATGTTGTCGTAACTAATATGAAAATGGTTAAAACACCACCAGACTTCAGATGACAGTTAATGGTCCAGCCCTCAACATGTCTGTGTGCCATAAGTGAGTTTTCCTCAAAAGCTGTTGCCATGGCAACGCATCCCTTGCAATAAAACACGGTATTGCTATAACTCCTATGAAAATTGTCAAAAAGTGCTAAAACTTCACATGTGTGCTAACAGGCCAGCCGTGAAGACATCTACGGGACAGTTTTGAGATTTCTTCAAATGTTGTTGCCATGGCAACACAATGCTCGCCATGAAACACGGTTTTCTCATAACTTCAGTGAAAATGCTCCAAACAGCCCAAAACTTCACAGGTTTGGTAACGATGCAGCCATCAAATAAGCGTATTATGGGGTGTCATCAAATACCGTTGCCATGGCGACAGATCATTCGCCATCAAGTTAGTTCAATAGTTTGCAGTTCAAATAGTCTGCTGCTTTTCCAAGCTTTTTTACTTTCTTTTCTTTTCTTATCAAACATTCAAGCACCCAGTGTTCATGTATAATTTCAATCTAAATTCTTCACTTTCTTCTTACACATTACATTTCAGCATAGCAGTTCAGCGTCAGCTTTTCAGCATAAAGCATTCCCACTAGCAATTTCTTCAGGAATTGCATTCTCTAGTTTTGCCTGTTATGGAACAACGTTTTTGTTGTTACGAAAAAAGGCCAGGTCAAAGCTATTTTGTAAAATTGCTTTTATTTTGTATTTTATGGCGCAAAACTAATTTACAGCAATAATGATCAGCTAGTAACATTATTTTATTTCTAAGCTTTATTCGTTTTTGTAACAATTTACAACACACCACTAGTCTATTCTTAGAGCAGCTGACTTGATGGTGTTCACTTGCAAGAGCAACAGTAGTGGAGCCAGACTAAGTAGCTGAACAATTAATCTTGTTTCTATTTCTCACAACACAAAACTGCTAACAACCTAATCTCATGAGAGGCGACATAGCACCTACAAATAACTTCTACTGTGGTTCATTTTTATGACCTCACCCAGTGTGCCTGCTGGTTTGGAGCTTAGAGACCCACCTGGTTCTGAATGTAGGCATGAACTCTTTCCAGCATCCCCTCACAGGTGTACTCATACGGCAGGAATGGCTCCACCTGCAAACACAGATGTGCACACTTATGAAGAGCCGGTAGGGGAGTGTGTGTGTGTGTGTGTGTGTGTGTGTGTGTGTGTGTGTGTGTGTGTGTGTGTGTGTGTGTGTGTGTGTGTGTGTGTGTGTGTGTGTGTGTGTGTGTGTCCACGGAAGCAAGCTGTGTAATTACAGGATCAGAGCATCTGTTAGTTAATCAAAGCTGACATATTCATTAGCGTAATTGTGAGACGGCTTATATCATGCCACAAGCCGCACATTAAAATCAATGACTTAATACATCACAGGTGACGGCTTCGAACTTTGATTTCATTATTTTTAGTGACGACGGCATCGATATGTCAAACAATGGATTAAACTGACAGCCGAGCACAGGTCATCCAGCACCAGGGAGGCAGATGGGTTTATTCTGGGTGGCATTCTCGCTCCTTTGGGAGCCGTTATCACTGTCGCTGTTAAGGTCTGTCACTCATTGTCTGACTCTTGATGGCAGGAAATGGATTCAAACTCAATGAATCAACACTGACAAATAGCTTTTCCTCTTCTCTCTCGAGTGTTATGCTAACAGCGTCATAATGCAGAATGGACACACACATGCACTGATGGTGTAGAAAGATGATTGCTGCTTGATGTGTTTGGATAAGGAGGATTGTATTATTGTAACTACTGTCTATTGTATTTTGATGATATCAATAATTATGAAATGTGTCAGCATTTTCAGTGCAGAATGGGCAATGAATGTCTCCTATAGTAACTCAAATTAGATCTCATTGTTTTCTATCAGGCCACAAAAGCACTCAGGCTTTCAAATTGATAAATGGTTCCTTTAAGTGTTGTGTTCCTTTTAGCACTCTTGTATTACTTTATTTCATCTGAGTTTAATGAAATGTATCTGGCACTTCATCAGATATTCTGCTGTGCAGTTTGCCTTTTGGGCATCTATATATAATAGAATCTGAGCGAGAGGGAAGAAATATGCTACATCGAGGGTGATTTGAATTCAGCAGCGGTAAACACTTTTAAAATTTGCGATTTATATACCTCAACTGATTGCATTGCTCAGCCACAAATATGTGTGAGCAACAGTCATTATTTCATGCCATCATTGATTACGATAAAATGAACCTTCTGCCCCGAGGTGCAGCCGCGTCCAGAAAAAGGCAAACAAGCCCATCTGGTGGGTAAAGCCGAGCAGGTGTCTCACAGATTTAAGTGACTCTTTATCAGCTGTCTGTTTCCTCAGCTCCATCATGCACTGTTGCCATTATTATCTCAGCAAACAAGCAGGCAGCTCTTGAGCTTTCTGACAGAAGAACAACTAAAACACGAGCAACAGAACTACTAACAAACCGTATCCAAAAAATGTGTTGAGTAAACAACATTATGTGCTGAGCTTTGAATACATATACTGTGAGTAATCTCATAAAGAAATTAATTAAACTTAAAGCTGGGTTGCAACCTTTAAATGCAAGCACTTTCCAATTAACTTCACGCAACTCTCACTTGGCACACGGGGAACGCTCTTTGTTTTTCCCCAGTTGTGTTGTCTTGTATCTGTGGCGACTTTATGCACTGGCACACTTGCCCCCAGGAGTGCTCTCTCCAAGCCCTCCCTTGCATCTTTTTAACTTAAATCCTTCCTCTGGGCTCATAGTTTCTTTTTAATCTAGAGTATCTACTCCAGATAGCTGCAGCATCGTCGTTTTTGTTTCTCCCATATGGAAATGACTCTGGATTACTGGTAATCACTGCCACAGGGGGGAGATAAAAGATAGGCACTGCAGCTTTAAAATTCCATAAATCATACTGAAAATCCTATATTTAAATACTTAAGAAGTTAACCACTCCCAAATATGAAGCGAGCAGTAGATTCTCTTGGCTTGGCACAAAGAATGTAAACAGAGAGAAACAGCTAGACTGTCTAAAGGTCACAAAACTAACCTGCCAGTAACTGTAATGCTCACTAGGTAAAACACTATATCTAAAATAATACAAAAAGTGACCAGGCAAACAGAGGAAGCAAAATGATCCAAAATGTAACATGTTTATTAGCAAGACTAAGAAGTGCTAGCTGGAATTAGCCAGCATAATCTTCTCTTCTAACTCTCTGTAAGCACATTTTCCAAAATGTCATGTTCTTCAATACTATACTTTCAATCAAATACATTAAGATCCTGTAAAATAAATATGCTCTAGGCTTTAAATGCACGGTTAAACTTGCCCAGTCAACCTGAAAGATATTGTTTTTCCCCTTCCCCCAGGATCCACTTTTTGATCCCTTACTTGCTCCTTCATTCTTCCTCTATCAGCAGGAAACACAAGGCCTATTTAACACACCTGACGGCAGAGGCACACATGCGTCTTGGCACTGCGAGAGGCTTGGCTGTGGCTTGATGTTGTTCTGGTGACAGATTGAGCGCAGCGTGATTGATTCATATGATGTGCTGCGGACAATGCTTTCTGCCTGTGTGGCTGGCCTTTGGAAGTCTGCCATGTAAACCCAGGTGTGGGCAGTTTACCTACCGAGCCGCTCAATATCTCAAGCAATTAGCAGCGCGGAGAGCGGAGAGGGAGCCAGCTAAGCATTTTGTTGAAATGCAGGCGCCATGATTAAGAGCTCTATTAAAGGCTGAGGGCTCCAAAAGTGGGTCACACCAGACTATAAAGCATGGAGGAGTATATACTATTATCATTATGCAGTGTAGAGTGTTCTCTGGAAGCTGATGATATAAGAAGACTAGGATAGTACAAACCAATAAATTAACATACATTGATCCTCATGATCTCACGGATGGTGGCCTCAAACTCCTCAGAGTTATTGAAGTCGATAGTGATGACATGCGGCCTGCCAATATACTGCTCTGCATACGGATGCTGAGAGGACACCTGAGGAGGAATAAATCACAATCACAATAAAACAACGATTGAAGTCCAGAACTGTGTGCTCAATGCATATTTAACTAACATTACACGTGCCGATCATCCTCCTAACCAAGATAAAGACAAGTGCATCTACCTTCCTGGAGGTGGGCTTCCCTCTGAAGAAGTCGTGATTGAGAGAGCTGTGAGGGGGGTTAAACTTGGGTTGTAGGAAGATGCAGCCATTGGCTATGGCCTCCAAAGGGGCGGGACCTTCGTAGGGGAATCCTAACCCAATGAACAGCTTGATGGGAACATAAAGAGAGGAAAAGATCATCAGTCTATACACTGAGCTGCTCATATCCAAGTCAACTCTTGCATAGGAAGTATTTCAACTCTACAAAGGTATATTAACTCTAACAAAGCATTTCATTTTGATCCAGAATATCTATATGCAAATATTTTCATGAAAGCCTCAGTAATGTTTACCTTGGCCTTCCTGAGCAGCTGCTGCAGCTCCTGCTGGGGCAGCAGGCCGTGGTTCTTGACGAAGGCGGGCACCTCTGGGGGACGCTGCGTCTCATAGTACACCGTCCCATGGATCTCCATGTAGCGGTGCAGAATGGTCAGGAACTTTTCCTTTCCCTTCAACACATACATGCACAATATAAATAAATATAAACACTTAAAAAGCGGCACTGTGCTTTGCAGTAGCTGCTGTATACACACCCTGCTACAAAGGTGGGAAGTGCACCACCAGATCCCCAGTAATTCAGTAATTTGGTAATTCAGTTTTAACTTAAAGGTATGTTTGGAGGTTTTATAGTAGGGTTGTATTTGGTACTCGCGAAGTGGAGTTAACGCAAACAAGCAAAACAATATATTGCTGTGTGAAGTCAAGATATTTTAGCCCTTGCCAAAGCCACCGCACAAAGCCAAGAGAGTCTACGACTGCCTATATTGGAAAGTTTGTTTATGTTATTGTGTGATTTTGGTATTGGATAAACCAAAGTCAAGCAATAACACAAACTAAACGATGGAGGCAGGGGAATGAATGCAACATCTTCTGTTTCCAGACTGACTGCAAGGCTGAAATACATTAACTGGTGCCCCCATCCACAGCAATATTAATATTATGAGGCTTTTAGACTGCAGGCATGCCGACTGCCAAATTCATTGACGTTGGAAATTCACCTCATACAACCCCACTCCAAAATATCAGAACTATCCATTTAAAAGTTAGTTTTTATGAACAGATTGCTTTATTATTAGGTCAACCGTCTCACTGGACTGCACAGACAGAATGTCTAAATCCAGCTATGATTTTTATTTTATATGTTCTCGTTTTTCATGTCCTATATTGACTTTACACACTCTGGAGTTTCCCCTGCTGCCCCCAACAACACTTTAGTTAAATTAATTGCAAATACACATTAGTATTCAGACAACTACACCGTTGAGAAAAGCCCAAAGGAGTTGGGAAGAGTTAATGAAAATTAGGCAAGCAGATTAAATGAGCCCTGTCTACTTTTGTTACCAACACACTCATCATTTTGCCAACTTTCCATTACCTGAGAAGTTATGCAATACTTAAATCAATGTATATCTTCTGTGTTGCCCTGTGGAGACCATTTTAAAATCATTTCACTCACATAAAACTGAATTAGTTTATTTCAAAAGGTGATTCTAGGACAATGCTATGAATTATGCACAAATGCTTTGTCTTCAAGGCGTGAATCATTTATAAATGTCATCTGAGTATTATTCCTCATTCTTCATCTCAGATTTTTTTAATGTCTTCCAGCCTTGGATACATTTGAGATACAATTACACTTTCTTCTACTTAACTATCCCAAATCCTCTTGAGTATCAAACATTCTTGGATTAAACTGTTACAATGAATTCCAATTGTTTTTTTTTACAGTTTTTATAGTAAAAAACAAAGTAAGACTACTTGGGTTATTTCTTTATCTCAAAATGTTTAAACGTTCTTTATTCTTTATGGTAACTAACGGTCAAAGTTCATATGTTGGTGATAAATATAGGGAGAAATCTCACATATTTGAAGCTGTAAACAATACTGATATTTGCATTATCTTTTTTCGGAATTACCTTTAAAAATGTGGCTCTTAAGTGTAACTGCATGCCAACACAACTGAACTGAAAAATACATTTTTCAGTAAAAGTGTTTATTTTTGGAATTTGGAGAATCGATATGTCCAGTAAAAAAAACAGGAGTACTTACTTGAAGCTGCGTGGGCCCATCAATGATGCATCATGGGAGGATAAATACAGAATAGTACATGGTGAAAACAGAAGTATGCAGAGGAGGGATGTAGAGTACAGGAAAGGCAAGTGTAAAGAAAAACAGTAACTTGTCTTCCCCCAAGAACTAAACAGGCCCAACTCTCTTAAGTGAACCTGAAAACCTGCAGAGGAGGAGAATAACGCTGCTCTCAACATTGTTGGATTCATTGCATCGAGAGACCTCGACACACTTTTACATTGCAATCTGTCAGATGCAAAAATGTTATATCGCCCCACAAGTTGTTTTGAGAAACAGGGAATGTCGAAACAAAGCTGCAGTAAGTGAAGTGAAGCAGACCTTGTGGGAGGCTGCAACACTTCAAAGTTACAGTAAGAACAAGAAAACCTTGCCAGTAGCTCGGAGGGAAAATTTACTCCAAACAAAAACGATTGTTCCTCTTCCATCACACTTCAGGCCCGATTCCTGAAGGAGCGACTGGTTTGGAAACGTAACAAAAAGTGGATTTTTCTCAGTGCAGGTTGTAAAGATTTGCTTAAAGGTGGGGTAGGCAAGTTTGAGAAACTGGCTCGAGATACACTTTCTGTTATATTCCATGGAATGCTCTTAACATCCCGATAGCAATGAATATCTTAAGTGCTTTGACAAACAATCCATAAAAAAATGTCATCTGTGGAAGCCGTAATACTGTAAAAAGCACGACCAATCATTTTAGCCAGCCCGGCTAAAATAACTGGATGGCCTACCTGCCTGTCAGCCTTCCATCTGTGCACAAACTTATCTCGTGCCCTCATTGGTCATGTGCGCGTCCATGTGTGTTGGAGGAGGGGCTCTGTAAGGAAGTGGCAGATTTTTTCCGGCTGTGTATTTTCAAATTCTAGCGCACTCGAGCTGGTTTCTCCAAAATTACCTACCCCACCTTTAAGGGAAATTATATTTAAAAGTTCTCCAAACTTTACTTGTATCCCTAGATCGATAGAATATGATAAATGCAACACAAATGCATTAAATCATTGGTTTGTCTACAATGGTTTAGAAGCCTTGAGTTTGATGTTTTGGTTTTTGGACATCGCCATCTTGTTTTTTTCATCAAGAAGTGTCACAAGAGTCTTGAGCTAAAAACAACTAAACACTAAAGAAGACATTTTTAACAACCAAAGTGTTAATAATAACTTTAATGAACTGAAAACACATGATAGAGTTACGTTTCTAAGATCAAATCAAAGACATTAAAAACACATGCTGTATTGAAGGCTTAAAACTAGTGAATGAGGCCATACTATAATCTTTGCCTTTGGAATTACACATTATCCTACATATACAACTTGCAAGAGGAATGGGAAGCGCTTTATCTCTTGAAAAGCTTTTAGCACTCATTACAGAGGCGTAGTCCATTCTACTTAAAGGTGGTAAGAGGACATCTTCACAGGAGTCATAAGAGATATCAAAGAATTAGGAAAAAGAGTTGTGAAGTGTCCCAGTGCTCTTCTTTAACAGGTCGGTAGTCATACTTACACAAGATGGCATCACACTTAAAGGGGCCCTATCATGCACATTTTTAGGTTCATATTTATATATAGTGTCACTACCGTGACATGTTTCCATGCTTTAATGTTCAAAAAGCTCTTTATTTTTCTCATACTGCCTGTGCTGCAGCACCTCTTTTCACCCTCTGTCTGAAACCAGAGCCCAGTCTGCTCTGATTGGTCAGCTGGTCGGATCTGTTGTGATTGGTCAACCTCTTAGAGATGTCCCGCCCCTTAGCCTATCATGTACAATGTGTTGGAGCGCTAGCCAATAGAAGTGTGAATGTTACATGATGTCACTATGTTACAGAAGTAAACCATGGACTCTGTGTTTCAGGCAGGGGGGGGGGGGGGGGGGGAGTGTGTTGGAGAGAAACTCCCTCTGGATGGAGATTTGGGATTTTAGCCTTTGCAGACCATTTACATGCACACAAATCTATAAAACACACTACAGGAAAGGGAAACCCCCCAAATGCTTGCTAGGAATCAGGCTGGGTGCTTAGTTTTCTGTGTGCCCTTTAAATATATTTGTAATTATTCATTGCAACGCCACAAAGAGTCAAATTTGTTTTTAATTTACCAAATTACAAATAATAAATAACATTACATGTCATTTGTTAGACGCTTTTATACAAAGCAACTTACACACTCAATACTGTAGGCAATCCCCACATGAGCAATTTGGGGAGAAGTTTCTTTTCATGCTACAGTACATGCTGACTGCAGTGGGAGATTGAACCAGAGATCCCTTGAACCAAAGATCAGCGCACTAACCCACTCAGCCACAGCCTCCCCAAATCAAAGGTTCTTCAGTCTGTATCTTGGAAACTGTCTCCACTCAGAAAAAACAAACAAACTACAAATGAATTTGTTGTCGGTTCTTGGAGGCGTTACTGTGTGATACTAACCTTCCACATGCTGGCTTCCTTGCCGTACACAACAGCCATATTGTTAACCTTGTTCCGCTGAATGTTCTGCTTCTCCGTCTCATTCAGCTCCTCCGCCACAAAACCCATGAAAGAGTTATCAGGAGTGTGGGCTGCCAAGGACAAACAAAGCAATTGGCAACACAAAGTGACAAGCCAAATGTACGCCCTAAAACAAGTGTGATTAAACCGAAAGATCTGCTGTAAATGTTGCCACACAAACACAACTCTAGCTTTTTTTAAATAGAAAATACAGTTTCTTTGCTTTCTCATAATTTTTGACTGACTTTCATTGTATACCAACAATGAAGCATACCAATAAATTGTACATTCGGGGGATGAAAAAAGGAATTCGGATTTCTGAAAAGCAATTTTTCTTTGTAATCTTTGAAAAAGTCGTAACCTTCAAGAGTTTTGGATTGCAGCTTTACTTTGACACATTTTACAACTTCTCTAAAAAAAGCTGTGAACTGGAGCAAACACAAAGAGAATTTACTACGGCAGGGAGATGTCAAGTGGGAAGAAAAACAAAACAGTGTTTCCAGTCAATTTGCAAACCCGAGATGAAAGCTGACGTCTTTCACAGAGCCGAGCTTTGTGATAACTGCAAGTCATTTGGAAACAGTGCGGCTGTCGATTAACGCTGAATTAATCAGAAACGAACACCTGAAGGTTTCTTCTGTCACACATTTAACCAAACGTGCCATGAAGGCATGTGTGTCTGTACATTTCTGCGTGTGTACATTCTGGTGTGGTGGTGGTTAGTCAGAGCCTGGTTCCAGGCATCTGTTCAGGCTCGGCAGCTCTGAACGACTTCTCTGAACCGTTTTGGCCCAAAGCCTCGCCTGTTCCGGCCTGACGACTTTATAAACTCACAATCTGCTCGCCCTCTCGGTCACATAAACACAGACGAACACCTGCACAGATCAAAACACTTCATGTCTTTCATATCATCAGAGTCAGAGAAATGAAAGCCCACATACGGAACATGGTCATGTACTGCCGGCCGTGGAGGTTCCAGTAGCCCCAGTTTGTCCGGTAGCCGTGCAGGATGGCGTACTCCTCGTGGTTATAAGCAGGCTCCGTGCCGAAGGTGTCAATCACACGGATGTGGCACCTGGGACAAAAATAAGAAATGGGCTTAGCTAAAATTAGATCACAGATTTATCTCGCTTTCAAATAATACAGTCTCTAAAGATTGAGTGAGAAAAACAGCAACAAAGTGAAAAATTATTCCACCCAGCTTGGGATATTTCACCTAATGTAGTTTGCCTGCTTGGGAACCGGAGGAATCTGCAAGCTCATGTTTTATTTGCAGATGCATCCTGTCCCCTCGGTTTGGACAGAGATCTAGCAGCCTGAGTTTTTCCTGGCAAATCATCTATGGGGCTTGTCTGTGAGGATGACTGTAAAGAAGAACGCTGTAGAGGCATTATTTAAACAACCAGGGCGGTTGCAGATGCAGTAAAACGTTTTGAAGTTGCTATCGTGTCACTGTGCAACAATCTGGACAGTATTTCTTTTCTAAAAGATGCACAAAAAACAACAAACTTTGCAGTTATATAAGATACAAAGAACTAATATATATTGTTAAACATTGAAAGTAACTTCATCTTAACTATAAATATGAATGACTCAAATGCTTCTATGATGTATTATGTTTTATTGGTTCTCTAGAGATCAATGAAATGCAAGACACAGTTATTGCAACTGTGACATTTCTGGTTTAAAATTTTCATCCATAAAGCATTTTATTTCTAAAAGAAGAAAAATGAAATTGCACCTAAAGCTTCACACAAAGATGTTTGCCGTCCTTTTGATAGGATTTTGAGTTGAACAAACAAACTCATAAGACACCAACATGTTTGTTTACATTCCTCATACATTATATTTTTTTAATGTATTGCGTGCCCCACCCTAATGGGTTGTTATGCGCTGGTACTACTGTACTGTGATTGGCCCTTAACACCACGTAGACCTAGTAATTGGTCACTAAGCGCTACATCACTGAGACTTAGATCAATTGACCCTTGTGATTTGGTCTGAAGATGTCAGTCCACATGTATGCCTTATCTGTCAATAACAAGACAGCCATGTCAAATATCAGTCTTGTTTTGATCTTTGTGAGTTAATCTCAGCCCTCAGTCTTGTTGTCAGAGCTTTATTTTGTGAAGCTGTCAGTGGTGATGGATATCCATGTCCCCTGCCGGTCGCCCCTCATTCAGTACAGGTTACACAAGCCTCACGGTGAGACGTCTGAGACTTTAAACACAGCTTTGTTTCACAGCCATCACAGCGCCCTCTAAAAAGATCCTGACACAAGCTGGAAAAGTCTGAGACAAAGTTGAGGGAAAACGATTTTTGAGAATTTAAAGAAGATGCGTAACTTGTTTGCCCTGCGTGAGTCTCTTCACAATAAATGCTTAACATACTCTCTGACAATGTGAGGCAACTCCTCCACAGGGAATAGATCATCTTAAAATATGTTTTGTTCTGCTCCTGTAACAAACTCAGGCTGAAAACACTCAGAGGAGACATTAAGCATTTAGTTTACAGCGACAGAAGAAGAAAATTACATCAGCACTTTGTCAGCAGTGAATATATTCACACTGGGAAGCAAGAAAATCAATTAATGTAATCCAAACGGAGATTTCTCAATGCATTGCCTCTCTAATCAGTGTCAGGGCAGGAGGGGAAATTAAAGTATTGGTCTTTCACTCGGTGACAGCTGAGGAGCGCTGGTCGATCAGCTGACCTTGGACTGGCGCTGATTGGAATCAGCAGAGGTTTTCAATGCTGTCCAACCTCGTCTTTGAGGATCCAAACGAAGGATGAATTATTTAGAAATGCGTTATTAATTTAAGATGGCAACCGACTCCTTTGATGCATGAGTGAAATGTTGAATAAACACAAACAGCAACACAATAAACGGTATTACACCTCCATGATTACCTTTTGCCAAATAGGTTATGTTTTCAGTTTGGTTTGTTTTGTCTCTATTTCAGCAGGATTACAGAAAAACCCAAAATGTCATGAAACTTGGCGTAAGTGTGAAGTATTGGCCAAGGACAGCACCTTTTCAATTTGGAGCAGATCCAAATCACAGGCTGTGTACACGCATTACTTCTCACTTATAAAACAGGCCAGGAGGAGGTCTACGCTCTCTCATTGCCCTTCTAGTTATCATTATTATCACATTTCTTTCACTGTGTTCTCCCACTCATTTTGTATTTTTAGAAATACATTTTCTTCCGAGTTGCATTAAAAAAGTGTTTGCATATTTTCTCTTTGTTTGGATAAAGAAAAACAAAGGATTTGCTTTCACACTGTGACTGCTCCAGTGCTGCCAAGCTGGAAATTGAATTTACAGAAAGAAAGGAGCTTGTTATCGCTCAGAACCATGCAATGTAGCACGTAAATGTGTAAGTGTTCACAGGCTAAATCATTCATTTTAAGCAGAAACCTACTCCAACTTTCCCTGAGTGATGAAGAGCAGAGGTTGTGATTAAGCCTGCCTTGTTGATTGATTACTGTGTAAATGCCCAAAATGGAGATTTTTTGCTGATGCACAGTGAGGTTATAATCCAAGTGTGTACCAGCATGTCACATCAGCCAGTCAATAAGGATAAAGTGAAGAATAAAGCAATACATGTTAAATAAAATAGAGGTACAAAGTGAAAAGACACCCATATAAAGACAGAAAGAGAGCATTGGACTGACTTGTGCTTCCTCAGCGACAGACCCATGTGCTGCTTCATCTGCTGCAAGCCGTGGTAGTCGGTGTAGATGAGGTCAAAGGGCAGAGGTCCTGTGAGAGGGCAGCTTCCTCTTCCAGGAGGGACGCCCAAAAACCTGCAGACAGGTCAGATGCCGTATTAGCCTCAAACGGAGCAAAACGGTGTGCACAGTGGAATACAACAAACTATCACCGTTATCCCACAGAAGAGATGAAGCACACAAAACTTAAGGAGGTAAACAGATAGAGAAAAGGCTCCCTGAGAGATTTTCAAAAGCCATTGTACAGCGATGACAGATCAATCACCATAAAAGGACGGTAAAGAACAAAAAAGCACGAAACATAACAATCCAGTGAGACACAAACAACCTGACTTTCTGTAGCTGCAATTTCACTAAGGCTAGGCGGGTGTGGGTGCTTTTATATGTTTTATCAGGACAAGGACAGATAGAGAGTTGAAGACAGATCAAATAAAAGAGCCCAGTTGCGTTGTGAAGCATGTCAGTGCTATCAGTGCACCTGGTGAGCCATTTAACCAAACAATACCGAATCCATCAGTGATGTCTCGCCACGGGGACTCGCCCCAGTTTCACAGGGAACACTTGTTTTGGCTAAGCAAAAAACACACATATGATCTGAAGCATGCAGCTTGTTCATGTAACCACAAGTCATGAAGGATGCAGAGGGATTGTGGTGTTTAAGTATTATTTGTGCCAAATCTGTGTTTTTCATAAGACCATGCCAAGCACGTACTGCATGAATGCTTCAGGAGTGCCACATATATATGGATAAAAATGTCTGTGATGTTACTTTAATTGGGACTTAAATATCTCAGCATGTGATGGCCATGACATTACGTGGAGACATTCATGGTCGCCAGACGATGAATCTTGCTGACTTTAGTGAACCTGACATTTCCTTCCACTGTGAGGTTGACCATATTGAGTAGATTGCTGTTGAATGAAGTTCACACAATCATGTTTCCCAGAAAATGAATATACTACATTTTATCCCCATGACTCTAAATCTTCGTCACCACCAGGTCAAATTCTTTGTGTGTCCGATACTTTGTGTTATGAAAAAAAAAAACGGAAAAACGAATGACATTCCCATAAACCTCAATTCTACTTTGTGATTAGGGCTTATTCAGCTAAGTTTAGTGTGCCAACTAAAATAACATAGTGAGCATAAATTACACCTCCATATTATTTCTTCCTTGATTACACAGTGCACACTACATTAAAGTATTTAAATCAATTTAATATATATAAATACATAATGCTTACTTGCCGGCTGAAAAGATCTGCACTGCATTAAGTGCAAACAATCATTTATAAATATCACTATCACATGCTCTCTGTAATCATGGTGTCCTTGTGTCGTTTGCATTTCTTTCTTCACTTAACATTTCCATCCAGTGTTTGTTTCTTTAATGCAGCCTCTACCTGAGTAACCTGAATGAAATGTAATCAGTTGAGTGTCTATTTTCATGGTTATGCAAAGGATTATATTAATACAGGGTGAATGCGGTTAACATTGGCTGTCCCTCACAGTCTGTAGGAGAGGAGAGAAAGACAGCGAAGAGTCGGAGAGGTGGTGGTGGCTACACTCGTTGCGTTTAAATAGAGCTTCCTAGAAAAATTAAAGTGGACCTATCATGCTATATTTGAATAATATAGTGTAGGACCATACCTACAGTATATAAGGCATATTTATACTTTTTTTTTCTTCAAAATACCAAACAGATCATGCATTTTAGCCATGCTTCATTTCGCTCAATTTGAAAAAATGTAACTCTGTTTTTGCAAGGGCAGATTCAGTGAGAACAGCACCACCTACAGGCCTGGCATATGTACTACAGCATCTCCAGCGCTTTCGAACGGCAATGGCCGTGGCTGTCTCCTCCTGATTGGTGGAGTTGGCCCAATAGCCGTAGCGCCACCGTCCTGACGTCAGGACAGTGTTCAAATCTGGATCAGTTTTTATCAGATCCGTTGCAGCCCCTTTTTTAGAGATTTGGGTATGGAGGAAAATAGAGAGGGTTGTGTTTTCTGACACTTGGTGAGTTCCCTGGAACACCGGGGACACATATTCATGTATAAAAGACGTACAAAAGTACATTTTGCATGATAGGTCCCCTTTAAGAAAAACTCCAGGCACTACTTTTTTTTAATACTATATTTATGTATTTTTATACTGAATAGTGAATCATTTCCACACTCAGAATTGGAATAATAAAATACAAATGTCAGAGTTAATGTAAAGTACCATGTAGTTAGTAGCAGTCATTTTTGACACAGCCATTGATAACATCAGGGCCATGTGTGTGTTAATCTAGCTTAGTATTCTTCATGTGTGAATGTAATACTCGTGAAATAGAAATGTCAGTGAGTGTTGAAATAGCGTGCCCTTGTTACTTTTCTGTTCCTAGCAAGTGAACCAAACGAGCTTGATCAGCCAGGATAAAGCATCTGCTGTCTGAAGAAATAAGGCATAAATAAGAAACCAGACAACAGACGTTACAAAAGAGCCTTCTGTTACCAAAACCAGGGAAGACAGGAGATATACATTTGTTGTCTGCTATGACAAAGTACAGCGAAGCTTCAGAGCGCTCGGCTTTCAGTTGGGATCAAGGTAGCGCTTTGTTACAGAAAAACGCAATCAAGTGTGTCTGTTTTCATTACAAGAGAAAATGTTGCTTTGTCAAACTTCGGCAGTTCTTAAGAGCCCCAGCACAGAACAAAAACAGCACAGCAGAAGGACTGTACTAAATGCAGTTTAGTGGATGCCAGGATAATTTGACATAAGGGAGTTTGTAAAACTTGTTAACAGTACAATAATACAGTTCTGTGGGACTATTACATGAACAAAAGCACACACTTGTACTGCTATACCTTTAAGGACATCACTATATATGCAGCATAGAGGAGTTGTTGATAAAATGTCTTAATGGAAAGGATTTATCCAAAGGAAGGGGTATTTACACACTAATGCCATCTAACTCCTATTTAACCAAGGTGACTCCAATGGTTGCAAAAATAAGTTGAATTGTATAGAAGTCAATTAATTACCCTACTTCTCCCTTGATTTTATAGCGCAGTTAACATTTTCCTAATTATAATGTACTCTCAATCGTTAGTTTTAGGTCTCTTTCAATCCAGAATAATGAAATTATGACTCCATTTAGAGTGAAATAGACGATAACACAGCGTGAGCTTGACAAGTCGCTAACACTTTATTGTCTGGTTTGGGGGTTGTCAGTCATCATTGAACCCAATACTGTAATTTTATCATTTCCCATGCCTTTGACAAGAGAAACAATAAAGATGGAAGAAATGTAGTTGAGTTTATAGCTACATTAACATTAGCAAGGCTATTAAAGGTGGGGTAGGTAAGTTTGAGAAACCGGCTCGAGATACACTTTTTGTTATATTCCATGGAATGCTCTTAACATCCCGATAGCAATGAATATCTGAAGTGCTTTGACAAAAAATCCATAAAAAAATGTCATCTGTGGAAGCCGTAATACTGTAAAAAGCACGACCAATCATTTTAGCTGGCCCGGCTAAAATAACTGGATGGCCTACCTGCCTGTCAGCCTTCCATCTGTGCACAAACTTATCTCGTGCCCTCATTGGTCATGTGCGCGTTCGTGTGTGTTGGAGGAGGGGCTCTGTAAGGAAGTGGCAGATTTTCTCCGGTTGTGTATTTTCAAATTCTAGCGCACTCGAGCTGGTTTCTCAAACTTACCTACCCCACCTTTAAACCACCAATTTATCTCAATATAATATGGATTGGATATTAAAAAAGAAAACTGTATAAAAAAAGAGCTTGCATAAAAAAAGAGCACTTTCAAGGCTTCTGTTTGAATATGAATCGCAGCTTTATACAAAGAAAGCAAACCAGTAGCAATGAAAGCCTCTTTATACAGAGATGCTTACATTTCTACAGAAGTAAAGAAAAGAATGTCCTCTATTTTGGAAGATATGAAACCTTTATTGTTGTCAAACTGCACCCAGCACTTCATGAAAGTGTTTTTGCAGCAGTAATCCTAGACCTATGACCTTCAACATGCTGTAACTCTCGCTACCTGGCTCAGAAACCAAATCTTACACACACACACACACACACACACACACACACACACACACACACACACACACACACACACACACACACACACACACACACACACACACACACACACACACACACACACACACCACACACACACACACACACACACACACACACACACACACACACACACACACACACACACACACACACACACACACACACACACACACACACACACACACACACACAGAGAATAAGGGCGTATCGATCTTTTTTTGGACTGTGAACATGTTCAGTCAGCACTGCAGCCTCGTGGAAACAGGCGTAGCGGCCAGCTCCCGTACAGCAGAGGGGATAATGAGCAGGAGCGTGTCAGCAGACGGTGCTTAGAGCTGTGGTTTCATCAGTCAGAGGTGTACACCCATGCAATTCAGCGCTTACACAAACAAAAGTGTTCTTCACTTGAACTGTATTTCTGTTCTCTATAGATTTTGTGCAGCCAGGTGGATAAAGTACAGTCCAGCTGCCAGGGACTTTCCAAAGTAAGGTCATTATACAGGCAAATGCAGAAACTTTTTATACTGTACATACTAAGTGCTTTACATAAGGGAGACTCATACATTTTTAAATGTCAGGCGAAAAGTCAGAAGAAGCTCTATTAAAAAAACATTGAATTGGTGATATAGCACATATACGATCAGGATTTTTTTTTTTACATTATGGATATTCCATATTTTAAACTTACTTTTGACATTATCACACAATGACAAGGCTAACATGCTGATGTTAAGTAGGTATCATTTGTACACTATTCACCATCCCTGTTAAGCTCATTAGCATGATAATAATTGTTAGCATTAAGCACAAAAGTACAGCATGAGGCTGATAGAAATGTCACTAATTTAGCAGATATTTGGTCATAAATTAGAGACATTTAGAGAAAGTTGTTATGTTATGACCAAAAGTTGAGGTATCAATAAGGTTTTTACAATTCCTTTCACAAGGGGAAACATCAATATCTGCAATAAATGATCTGCCAATCCATCAATTTTTTTTAAATGTCTATATGGGCCAATGTGGTGCATCCGACTGACATCACTATCAAAAGAATCACAATGTGCTGGTATGACAAAAACACACTGAAATAAACATACAAATGTGAAGTTTGTGATATTCCAATCACATGTGGGGTGTACAATGAATTACGTGCATCTCACTAGTATGTGTGAGCTTTTAAGTTTGAATAATAGCCTTAATGGCCTCTCATGCTGACGTGCATTCATGTGAGAGCAGATGTATTACAGTGACTGAGTGCAGAATGAGTGACTCCGCTCCTCACAGATCCACTGAAGCTGCTGCTGTTCACAGGTTTAATTGGATATATGCAAATCCGAGCAAACTTTAAGGGAAGACTAAAGGGATTAAAGTGCATTAAGGCGCCAGCAGTGTGGAAATGGGAGTACACACATACTGTAGCGCACAAGCACACACACACACATACATACAGTACGCATTAACAAGCAGGCACAAACAGCTCTATCTCTCCTTCTCTTTTTATCTCCTCCACAGATGCACACACACAGAAAAGATTAAAGGATAAGGCTGGCATTATTTTATCGTTTTATCATTATCAAAAAATCCTGTGAAAAGACCACGACTAACAATGAATTAAGCCCACTAACAAGTATGTGTATACAAAATCTAATACTGCCTCTGCCTCTATGATTTACTGCTCAATTATCCTGCAAAAACTATTAAAAACACATAAAAGAGCGATACCGTTGCATAATGGTGATATTTTGCTTAACAGTGATGAACATAACAAATATAGTCGATGCCTCTCAGCAGCTTAAACTAACCCATGAGCATGCTTAGTGGTGTCAACGACCCAGAGCTGATCGTCAAATATTAAAACACACAATTACGGCGTTGTTTTAGAATATATCACGCTGGCAATGTCCACCATAATGAGGGATAATGTCACTCAATAGAGCTTAATGTTTCTAAATGTGTTTTTAACAAACGACCCTCGAGTTGGCACAATAAGCTATATCAGGATTCTTTTTTTTTTTTTTTTGACCAGCTCAGACTTAAAAGAGGATAAATTAAAGGTCCCCTATTATACTGTTTTTCATTACTTTATTATAGGTCTCAGATGTATACAAAACATGTCTCTGAAGTGTTTGGCTCAAAATACCAAACAGATCATTGTAGCATCCCATAACCCCCTCTGTTTCATCCCTGTTTCAAAAGTGCTGATTCTCTGTCTGTTACGCAGCGTCCACGCGGCGGTGTGCGTTGAAGCTTGCCGGTGAGCTTGTCTGAAACTTGACCAACAACCAATCACATGAATCTCCCGCCCCGGACACACAAGCACGTGGTTTGATTGGCTAGAGCTTGTACTGGCATATGATTTGATTGGCTGACGCTTCCGCCGAAGCTTCAAAAGTTGAACATTGCACAACTTTTGAAGCGAGCAACGCGAGCAAAGCGAAGCTACACGAGCAAAGCGAAGCAATGCTCCCACAATGCAGTTTGGCAAAGCGTGACGTCACCCCATTCAAAGTGAATGGTCAGAAGCGTTGAAGCTTCAACGCACGCCGCCGTGTGGACGGGCCGTTACTTTAGATGAAAATAAGGAGCCACTCCCCACGCTCCTCTGAGAGATATTTGGTTAAAAATAACATAATGGTGCTCTGGGAGGAGATTCAGGTGATAAGGTGGGCGGGGGTTACCTTGGTTGGTGATTGGCTAATGGTTACATAAGCCAAAAAACCGTTATGACATAATAAAGTGGCCAAAATCTGATCAGCTCATTATCAGGTTTTTTATATAAATGGATCAGGACAAAAAGTGAGCGAATCTTTTTTCCTGAAACTTTCAGAATCTCTTTACACAGAGGGGACACATGTTGATGTATAAAAGACATGAAAAAGTGGATTTTGCACAATAGGTGACCTTTAAGTGTGAAGGAAGGATTGCCAAGGAGAAAGACTGCAATAAGAAGAACAAAGGTGACTTAGTGAGGGACACTGCATTGCTTCTTAAAGGAAGTGGGTAAATATGTCCAACAGTGAAAGGAATTGGATGTCACAGATTTTCCGGACACATATGAGAGGTTGATGCTGTGGGCAAGGGGTTTACTGCAGGCTGCTGGAGGGAGGGCTTCACAGTGTGTGGGGAATAAAATGGGCACAGAAGAGAGATGATGTGTCACTGTGTGGAGCCGGCCTGCCAGAGGGAACTGAGCCTGGCATGCTAATTGACCACTTGAAACTGCAGGAGGAGAGAAAATGCATGTTGACTCTGTTGTGATCAGATACAGCTGATGGGCCACTTTAATGTGCAGTATGTGATGGTGAAAATAGGTGCTATAACAGTGCACAAGCAACACTCTTACTTATTTTGAGTTGAAAGAGGGTGAATATGCATAAAGAGTAACTAGGGCTCATTATTTTAGTGTTCATTAAATAAGGCTAACTGGAAATATATCTGTATTTATGAGGAAAAGAACGTCCGGGGTACATTTTGGCCAGTTTTTGTGTTGTTGTTTTGAACTTAATTGCTAAACCAGCAGCTCGTTTGTGTTTCCTCCCTCATTTTTCTCTTCGGTTTCTATTCTGGAAGCTGTCAACATCACAAGAGGACCTAATTTTTTCTTTAACTGCAGTAAACAAAGTCCTTATGCTGAAGAAAAATAACAATTTTAGGGCGCGCAGGGAATCTGAGGGGAAATTGGTTTTGACCTTTGTGGTTGAAATAACCATTTTTTTGTGAAAATCTGTAAAAAACAGTGATGCTTGTATGTGGGTATTTCTGGCACCTACTCTCCATAAGCTTTCAAAATGAAGGGCTGTCACAATCCCTAGTTTTGTGACAGTCTCGATACAACTGCAAAAACACAGAACAAAACGTCCTTTATAACTGTTTGAATATAGTTTTTGGTCATAATTCTCTCTCCATCATCTATATTATTGTAAAAACATCTCCTTCCAACAACTCTAAACTAAAAAAACTCTTCAGAAGATAGATTTTCGACAAACACATGGAAACTATTTGATTTAGCTCAGCCCATTAAACATTATAGCTGAATAGAGCTTGAGTGCATGTTATTGAAAAGTCAAAAACACATCATATACTAGCTGCTAACCGCTAGCCGCTAACCGCTAACAGCTAGCCTGAGCTCTCCTGCTGATTTATTATTCAAATGTGGTATTTCATTAAAAAAACACATTTGTCAACATTTAATAAGTCGGTGATTAAAAATGTACTAAAAGCCAGTGTTAGCAAAAGAGAGTGAGAAGTGGATGCACTGACAGACAACTGCTGTTATGAAAACAGGAAGCAGGGGAAAAACCCCTTCGGTCCAGACATGTTTGCTTTGAAAACCAATAAGCATAATATCATTTATTTTGATCCTGATTTTGACGCATCTAAAAGGAAACCGTTACAGTTTCGAGCACCATGGTACATAACGTAAAGGTTGCAGGCACTGTAGAAAAACAAGTTTGTCACGTTTTCGGTTCTTGAGTTATCCCTAGCTAGCACTTTACTGTTAACCTCAATTACATCACCATTCAACACTGTGCTGAAGACAAATCCCTATAATGTTATCTCGCTAGTGGCCTACACATTTTTTTTATCTTCAATTCTGCTGTCTTTTTCTTTTCATCTCAAAGCATAGAAACAAAGGCACATCAATCAGAAGGCTGCAGGGTGAGAGAGCATCAGCACTTATGGAAAGGTACAACCTGAGATTGGCAGCATAATAAGGCTCTTTGTTGAAGCCTTCGAGGATAAAGACAGCTTTGATTTCAAGTTTTTTACACTTGAGGAGTGCCCTGCATATACCTGTTATTACTTCCACTGTTCAGGCTGATGGGTTAAAGAGACAATTGACCCCAGATTTGACATCTATTAAATCATTTCTTAGGGTTACTGATCACACAATTCAGGCACGTCTGTTTGTTCCGGGGGAAACAAGGTGAGATTACCTGCCGAGTGTGTTAATGGGATGTGTCAAGTAAAGCCCACTAGATATAATTGATATAGAGCTGCCATCGGCAAAATGTCTACGCACAGCAGGGCTCAATCCTGTGTTTTAAATCAGAGCTATGTTAAAAAACAGCAGAATGACATGAGTGTGAGTAAGAAGGAGAAGGCTGAGAGTGGGAGACTGTTAGGAAAATATCACTCGTCACCGGCTTGAGCTTCAATATCAGGATACATGTATTTATTATCCTTGCAAGAATGGAAGTAGTCATCACATACAGAGCATATGGGACAAATAGTTCCCCGAATAGTGTCCTTCACATGCTTTATATACAAGAGAAGGTGATTCAGTCACAAGATGGAGGAATACCGGTTCCAAGCAGTACACACATTGCTTGAATTGGGCCGGTACTCACCGGTACGCAGTACCGGCACTTCTGATTTTTACCCATGTGGTACCGGCACTTCTTACTGAGTACCGGCAAGGTGCCGGTGTTGTGTCAAATGATGCACCCCCATCATGAAATGCCCCCCTTGTCACGGGATCGCACATTTCTAAATGACACGTTTACACCTTAAAACGATGTTTAAAACGAAAAGTAAACGTTCAGGGTTTTTATTAATGGTAACTTTCAGACTGTGAGTTGTTTAGTGGTAGCTCATATAGTCTTGATTCTTGTGGTTAAACTTTTCGCTCCGTATTTGATGGTAGTGGTGTTGAAATTCATTCGTCACTTCCTTTTCAGTTTTTTTTTTTTTTATTATTATTTTTTTTGTTATTATTGCTACGTCCTGTCTGTATACACGTGCTTTAAAATGTATTGTTTAATTTTACATATTTGTCATATAATAATCAAAATATATGTTTACAAATGTTACATAGTCTTTGTCAGCATATTTTTGCCACATTATGCACCCCTTGCTATCTTACATAATACAAGTGTTACATTCATGAAACTTGCTCCATTCATTGGTACTAGTCCTACAACTATACCCTGAAAAATGCTTGAGGGTGGGAATAATACAAACATCTTTTTGGGTGGGGTGCATTTTATGACAGGCCTGGTTATCACAATACGCCCCCCCTTAATATCTTACAAAATAAAAGGGTCACATTCATGAAACTTGCTCCATTCATTGGTACTAGTCCTACAACTATACCCTGAAAAATGCTTGAGGGTGGGAAGAATAGAAACATCTTTTGGGGGGGGGGGTCCATTTTTATTTTTCAGGGTATAGTTGTAGGACTAGTACCAATGAATGGAGCAAGTTTCATGAATGTGACACTTTTATTATGTAAGATAGCAAGGGGGGTCGTATTGTGATAACCAGGCCTGTCATAAAATGCTACCACTAAACAACTCACAGTCTGAACATTACCATTAATAAAAACCCTGAACGTTTACTTTTCATTTTAAACATCGTTTTAAGGTGTAAACGTGTCATTTAGAAATGTGCGTTCCCGTGACAAGGGGGGCATTTCATGATGGGGGTGCATCATTTGACACAACACCGGTACTCAGTAAGATGCCGGTACTCAGCCGCCGGCATGACGCATGACAACAAATATGCCCAGCGTAGATGCACCTAGATGCGTCATGAGATGCCGCCGGTTGTCGCCGGACAAGGAGCCGACTGCTAATACAGAAATGCTGTGCCTGTGTTAGAAATGTTGTCTGACGGGGAGCCTTCTCTGGTCGAGCCTCCTGCTCCAAGTTCTGTAGCACTAGATCCCACAGAGCCTTCTCTCCCGTCTCTCATTGATTCCCTCTCTCCTTTCCTGCTGAAAGATGGTGAGTGTACTCAGGGACGAGGAGTCATTTAACCAGCCGCCAGTAGGAGTCAGGCTTTACTTTCTTTTATATCCATAAAGAAAAAGTAAATCTGTTTACAGTTCTGTTTCATGTGGATGTTGAGAGGTATCCATATATCTCTTCATTTTGCTCTCAAAGTGCACCAGATTGATGCATTTAACTTCAATATTTTAAAAAAATCTTCCCGGGGGAGCATGCCCCCGGACCCCCTAGAGGGTGTCAGGTCCACTCCCCACTTATAAATGTAGCACTTTACCACTGCACCCCCTCTAATCTCAGATGCACCCTGAGTCATTTTGTTTAAGTACAGTGAGCCTTTCTAAAATATACAGTAAAGAGACGAACCCACCAGCATTATAGGATACTATGTGACTTTGAGCCAAATACTTGTTTTTGGGCTGTATACATAAATTGACTTGAAACAGTTGCTGATTTAGAGTACTGGCACCTTTTTTATTCCAATTCAAGCACTGAGTATACAATGTTTAGTTTAGATTAGCTAAGACCCACGTCAGAAATGATCATGCGTGTCATATGTCTATCTCCCTAGAGGCTGAATCATCATATTAATTGTTGTCACATAGCTATCATATGCCTAACACACTGTGTCCTGACGCTCTTCTATGTAATCATACATCCTGTTACGTACACAGCTACGTAGGGCCTTTGTTATCATGTGCTACTCTGATATTGGAAGAGTACATTCAGTATTTTGCCAACAGAGACCCATCTCTGGATCACAAAGACACTTCACTTTGCAGACAGAGCTTTCTAAACCTGACAGACTGCAGCTATACCTCCACCCTCCTTATTCTCCTTTCTCCCTCCGTCCTCCCCCCATCCACCGATCCTCAGGTGTCAAGACGCCCTGCTCTGTCGCTGGCTAATTACCCGTGTCGCTCTGGGTGGGGATGAGATCCCCAAGCAGAAGGGACAGCTGTCTCTGCCGCTCTGCAGAATGCCCCAGGGTCCTCCCATCACTCTGCGACAGGTGCCGGTGTTACTGACAGAAGTGATTTCACAAACACTTCTCTCTCCACCTCAATTACAGTAAATCCAGGACAGCAGGACCCACTTCCTGTCAAAGGGAAATCTTTAGCCAGAAAATATCATAAAGTGATTCGTTTTTGCTGATGACTCTGACCTGCAGTTAAGCATATGCCCTTAAAGATGCAAGTCAATAAGAGAGTTGGAAGTGTTTTGAATTTCACAGTTTAATCTCTGCAATGTTTTTGGCACACTGCATTTGACATACTATGTATTGGAACATGTTATTATTTTATGGAATTAGAATGCAGGGAAAGCGTCTACAGCCATGCTAGAAGCTCTGTGAGACTGTAATTAGGCTAAATGCTGCTATCAGCATGCTAACATGCTCACACAGCGTGCTGAAATGGGGGGAGTTAAGCAGGGGTGATGTTTAACACGTTCACCAGCTTAGTTAAGCATGTAGGCATGTTAATTAGCCCTTGAGTGTCTTTTGTTTTGCAGGTCATCAACCGAATGTACGAAACAAATTAAATGTTTTGACCTGTTAAGTACAAAAGTCAGGGGGCTCATCCAAGTTATTAAACATTTTCTTTATGTGGTAAGACATTTCATGGGTATACATTCCAATAGTTGTTGGGAATACACACCACAATCCTCATTGGTTGGTACATATCAGGGGATGTACGTCCTTTGATCAGCTTTCTTTCCAAGACCTTTCTCCAAATGTTGTTAACATAATTTGCCATTGTCACCAGCAGCATATTATGTTAGATGTACAGTAGGACTAATACCACAGTGAAAAGTGGTAAATCAACATAATATTGTGGTATCAGACCAAATATTGTCTTGGACTCTGAATATGATAATATGGCATAATGGTTTTAAAGGCTGCATTACAGCAAATGTATGTAATTTAAACTTACAAGCTGCTCTATTATTTGTCTTCACCCACTTGGTCATTATACTCCACATTTCTGAGTATTATTAATCAAAATCACATTTGCGGGTATTGAGCTATTTTGTCAAACATGATATTTGATTTTCTCTCAGCCCTACAACCGGCTGATGTACAATAATTACATTAACTGAACAATCACAACCACACTACTTCAAAAAGAGTTGGATCAGTGAATCCCTCGAAGACATTCTGCAGTGTGTGGAAAGCGAGAAGACTTGTTCAGAGGCAGCACTTCAGTGGAGCATCTGCAGGATCTGATAGAGTAAAGATGTCGGAGCATAACTGATTTCTCAAAGCAGGACAGCAAAGGAAAGACGACAGCCAAAGTGACTACTCAGTGAAGCCACCAGAGAGCATGATTGTTGCCAATCAGAGGCAATTACATGCTGCAAACCAACAGCTTGACACCCACCGTAAGTAAGCTCCTTTTGAGGCTAATCTGTCTGTCGGAGAAGACGCTAAACATATCAACAATCCTGTCCAAGTAAGAACCGCAGCAGGCCATTCGGAGATATTAAGCTCCTTTTTTCAATGCCTGTGTGTGAAAGTGAAGAGTAGGACATGTAAATAGATACGAGCCTGAGGGAATCTGTGGGAGCACAACCCACATAACGATCTGTCAATTTGATAGCGTGTGGGAGAGTCGGGGATGGCGAGAGATTTTTCCTTTTTCGTTTCATTAATAGCCACAGAACGGGGATTTATGGATATTCGGCATCTGCCATTAACTGGCCAATTTGAGATGGCCATAAAAAAAGAGTGGGATATGTACACTGGGTTGTGTTTAGTGGGGAGGGGGAATATGGTCTGCGTCTGATAAATCCACTTGGGTTCAATTTCAGCCTTTCATTACATTTTCTCTAAGGCTGAGCATTTCATTTCCTGATGAAAAGGGTCTAATATCAGCCTGAGTGGAACGCTGCTGCACTCTTATATAAATGTACTGATTTATATAACACACACACACACACACACACACACACACACACACACACACACACACACACACACACACACACACACACAACACACACACACACACACACACACACACACACACACACACACACACACACACACACACACACACACACACACACAATGTATACATCACTTCAGGGGACATTGCATTGACTTACATGCATTTCCTGGAGACTTATCCTAACCTTAACCAACACATGCCTAACCCTAACCCTTACCCTAACCAAGTCTTCACCCAGAAATTAATTATTCCCCTTATGGGGACCTCCATTTTGTCCCCTTAAGGGAAAACAGATTTAGTATAGTAAGGTAATGCTAGGCCACACACACACACACACACACACACACACACACACACACACACACACACACACACACACACACACACACACACACACACACACACACACACACACACACACACACACACACACACACACACACACACACACACACACACACACACACACACACACACACACACACACACACACACACACACTATTTATATGTTGGATAGTATAAGGCCAGTCCGAAATTTCTGATGGTATTCCTAAGGGAGACAGACCTCAGTGATTCAATAAACCATGACACCAATTAGTGGGGTAAATAATAGCCCACGCAGCAGATGCATTCCCACTGCGGCATCTTCCTCACCGCACCAGAGTCCTTTATCAAAGCAGCTTTTCATCACAGGGCAGCTCTAACTCATCAACACCCTCAACTCTGCCCTGTAGCTATGATACAGGGCTCGATAACAAGCCCGCATTATCATCAGCCATGTCTGCCCCGGCTTCACACCACCCACAGGCAGAAAAGAATCGACAACTCTCGTCTTGTACACACAGTCATTTTCCTGACCAGCCAGCGTGAAGCCCGAGCATTTCTGAAAGATCACGGCGTCGAGAAAACTGTCAGGCAGAAAGGACTGGACCCGTATGGGGCCCTCTTTTTGCACCTTGCAGTGTCACAATCAATAATCTTTTATTTTTATATGAAACCGTCTTTTCAGTGTGAATGTAAGGCACGCTGGGTAAATATGTGTGTCTCTCCACTGGCATATGCACTTATGTTTTTGATGACTAGCGACAAGCCCGTTATCGCTCTGGTGAGCTGTGGCAGGAAGGAGGCGCACAAACTGTAGAGATGCTGTCAAGCCCTTGGGCTGAAACAACACTCTGCAAGAAGGAGAGATAGCTTATCTGTGTGGCCGAAGGTGATCTGGAATAGAGTGCGCCGCGGCAGCCGATCACTTGCAGAGCTTGCAGGACGAACAGCAAAGCAATTTCACTCAACAAATAAGCCAAAAAGAATGAAACAAAAGATGGTCCCTGCACTGATGCCCTGAAGATCTCACATTACATTTGGATGGGAGAGACAGTGTTGCACATTGACTGCAGTAGTTCTGCCTAAAGCAAGTGAGAACATAACATGAGGAATAATTTAAGTGCAAACTCACCCGTGAAGCTCCTTGAGGGAAAACGAGATCTTGAGGTTGTGCCCAAGCACATGGAGGGCTGTGAGGATGTCGGCCCATTGCACCATCTCACCCAGAGGACCCCCCTTCAGCACTTTGGGGCTGAAGACATCCCCAGACTCCTCTGTCAGGAAACCCACATGAACGAGAATCTAAATGCAAAATGAAAAGGAGATAAGTCAAGAAAAATGGAAAGTGTTCAGAGCACTACAGTGCTTGGTTTTGTTAATGCACTGTGAGCAGTTTTGTTTTAATAATAATAAAATAATAATTGTATTTTGTGCCTATACTGTAACAAGTTTGCATGCTTTAATATATTCGACAAGTGCTTTTTTTTGTCATGCTTGTGCTGCAGCACCTCTTTTCACCCTCTGTCTGAAACGCCGGTTACGTATTGTAACCCTTGTTATATTAACACAGGCGGAGCCCTCTACTGGACTCTATGGGTACTACCTTATCATGCAAGCATTCACCTACTGAGATTTCTATAGACGTAGCCGGCCCCGGAGCGGGCTTACCTGAATGCGCGCGCATCTCACTTCCGTATAAAAGGAGCCCTCGCCTCCTGACTATCATCCTACACCACTCTTCAGCGAGCGGTATAGGACAGACAGTGCCCCAGGGTAGAGGGCTCCGTCTGTGTTAATATAACAAGGGTTACAATACGTAACCCGGTGTTATATCTCTCACAGGCTCCGCCCTCTACTGGACTCTATGGGTACAGTGGGCGGAGCCCCGATGTATACACGCACTGTCGTCCAGCACACCGATCCACCTCACTGTCCCTGACCGGCTTTAGCAGCCGCTGCGCCTCACTCACCTCTCCCTCGGTTGTAACCGTGGAGAAGTCTGGGCTGCGGCCGACAGAGCACACCCTGACGCGCTTGCCTCGCAAAGTGTGCTCAAAAACAGTGCTGAGGGCTCCCCTGCGTCCGCCTATAGGCAGACAGGGAAAGTCCGCAGCCCTGTATGGGTTCACTATGCACCCTCTCTCCTGAGTCCCTAAAGAGCACGGGGAGAGCGCAAGTGCCCCCTATGTCCCCACACTCAAACATTGACCCCGTGCAGAGTGTGTACAGACTACAGTATGGAGGGCCTCCAGCCCTGTAAGGGCCCAGAGCGCATTACGTCACCCCGCGACCCTCCAGGGGTCCGGAAAAATGTAAGCGCATTTACGCCCGGGGAGGGGGTCAGATGCCCACTGACCCACAGTCCCCCCCCTCCTCACCAGTCCTGTGTTGCCCCAGCAAGCACAGACGCTGAGAAAGAGCCAGACATATCCAAGAGATACAACTTTATGATGGGGCCTGGCGTTGACCAAGACGCCGCCGTGCATATATCCTCCACACTCACACCGTTGAATAACGCTGTTGATGCAGCCACAGCTCATGTGGAGTGCGCACGGACCCCCGCGGGACAGGCTCTCCCTGCCTGCTCGTAGGCGTGTGCAATGCCTCCGCAAAGCCAGCCTGCCAGGCGTTTCTTGGACAGAGCTTTTCCAGTCACCCCGCCCCCGAAGCACACAAACAGCTGTTCAGTGCGTCTCAGGGTAGCTGTGCGCTCTTCATAACATGCTAACGCGCGCACCGGGCAGAGGAGGTGTAATTTAGCTTCCCTGGCCCCACCATGGGGTGGAAGACTAAATCCCCCCAACTGAATAGCCCTCGACCTGAACGTGGGGGCACAAAGGAGGGGTTCGGTCTGAGTGTCGCCCCGCTCCAGTCACCCCGAATCAGTAAACAGCTCGGGTGCACCGACAGAGTGGTTAACTCGGATACTCTTTTGGCTGACGTTAAGGCAAGTAGCAATGCTGTCTTCCACGACAGTGCTTTCAGGGAGGAGAGCTCCAGAGGCTCAAATGGTTCTGTGACCAGAGCCTCGAGCACCAGCGGCAGGTCCCACTGCGGGGCGGAGGCGTGTAACAAGTAACATGTAACACTACTGGGCGCAGCCTCCTGACCCCCTGTAAAAAACGCAACATCAGTGGATGAGAAAAGGCTGACCTGCCGTTAAATCCCTCATGGCAGGACAAGATGGCTGCTGCATACACTTTTACCGTAGAATGAGCACGCCCTCTGTCCACCAATAACTGTAACCTTTCTTGAACTTTTTTGGTTCTTTCTCAATTGTTTTCAACAGTCATCTTTTGCCAAGTGTTAAAACATCAAAAAGCAATATACCATCTGCCAGCACATAGTTTGTCCATCGCTCTGCGCGCAGAAGATGTATGGTTGATCAATGCATTTAAAAATGTTTGAAGAGGTTGAGAACCACTTTTGTAGAGCCTTATTTCCTTCATGTTTTAATCTTTATATTCACAGTTCCGTGTGTTGAATAATTGAGATTTAGTGAGAGCAATTTTCACTGACGCTCCAGAAGGTTTCACAAATGAATAAATTCTGATATTTGGCATGGATCGGTGATCAGATTTTAAATAGAATTGAGTGTCTAATGAAAGCGAGGAGGAAGAGTGACAGCAGAGTCACACCAACTCAACTCCCGAGAAATACAATCAACTGTGCATCGACTTGAAATGAAACTGACCTGCTGAGGGCTAATTGATATGCAGAACGATTTACAAGCGTTTTAATTGCTGATGGGAAAGGGTGGAACTTCTAGGCTGTAAAATATGTAATGAATTTAGATTCCTTAACACATGGCAGCATTTAAAAATGTTTTACTATTAATTTGAGTTTGAATAAATGTACAAATACCTTTTTAATCAGCTCAACCACACACTTATCTAGATATTTGTCACAAGGTGTGACTGTGAGTTTTCTCCAGGTGTTATTGTAGATGTCAACACCTTTTAAAAGATAAGTAACATCTGTCTTCATTCTTTCTTAAGTCTTCCAATTGGCAACTAGACAGAAATGTTTTCAAATTTCAACTAAACTATCCCCCAAAATCCATTCCTGCCTTTTTATTTTTTATTTCATTTTATTTAGCAAAAATGAATTAAAAAAGATCCTAATGAGATTTTACAGATGTGTATTTATATTAGTATCTAATTTAGGCTAAATTGGTTTTCAGGTAAGTGTTTTCAGGCCTAAAAATATAATGTGGCCTTAATACAATTTTTTTATCCAGTTACATTGCTGATACCAATCCAATAAAAAATACACTGCTGACGCAATGGATTTCCCCCGTGTGTGAGCAACGGAGGTGTTCAGCCTGCAGGTCTGTGTACATCAATGAGCCCCAAACGTCAGAGCCAGGCAATATGGGGTGGCAGAAATCTCCATTTGATGGAGTTGGGGTGATATGAAATATAAAATACACCTGGCTAAAATGTTGTTGTTGGACAATTTGATACTTTTACTTTAAGGAACATGTTTACATGCTTTAATGTAAACACCACATTATATTCTCAAACTGTCTGTGTAAACGTATCTGTATTCACCCTCCTATTGTAAAATGATGGCTCCCTTTGGAAAGGTAGTTCTCAAGGCATGGGTGGAGGAACTCACATATCGTGGTCTGTATATTGTAATAGGGCTGTGCAATTAATCGTATTTTAATCGCAATTACAATTTTGGCCTGCCACAATTACGAAAACAACATAATCGGGAAAAAAAATTATTTTGCTTTGCTAGGTTGTGACTGCACTGCAACATATTTGATCTAATTCATTTTTGTCTAATTTATTTTTATTTATCATATTTATATATGTTTAGTAGCTTGTGGAAGTGCGCTCCAAAATATTTGATGATCTTGTTTATTGGTATTTATTATTTTGATATTATTTATTTAAATGTAAATATATATTTATCATTTATTTAATCATTTTTGTATTGGTTTTTCAGTTGAATTATACGTTCAGGGTAATCAACAGTTAAAAAGATATTGTTCAAATTATTATTTGTATTTGTTTTAAAGTTCAATAAATGGATGTTTTCAAAGTCAATGAATAATCGTATTTAATAATCGTGATATCAATTATTGACCAAAATAATCGTGAATATGATTTTTGCCATAATCGCACAGCCCTATATTGTAATAAGCCTTCATGTGATATAGGAAGGGCAGCCGCATCCTAATGGCCTGCAGAGTCCTTTGTTTTCTGACGAGGTAGCCAAAGCCTAAACTGGGTTGTCTTATTTAACAGTTTTAAGGTTTTTAGGCACTCCAGATACACAAACACATATGGACAAGCAATTACATATTATGTTATTCATCAATTGTGCATTTAAAAGTGCTATTCAAGTCATATGTAATCGTCCTTGTTTGCAGGTGTTCGAATAATAGAGGCTGAAAACAAGACATGAGTGTCTACCTTGTGCATAGTGTCTTACTCCTGTTCAAGATGTTCCTATACCGACCCAGAGAACAATGTGCACAATAATCCACTTCAGCTGACACGCCATGGGCAATAAGCATGTTGCTGAAGAGAAAGGCAGCACCAGCAGCTAAAGTGACATTTGCAGGTATGATTTTAACCTTTGTGAAGCTTTGTGTGGTCATTCATCATCATGTCGCATTGTTATTCAGGTTTCATAAACAACCTTATAAAACACAACACTAATGATTTCTTACTCACATATCTCATGGTTACCAAGTAGACCTTGAATATGGATTATTATCACTAATAGGGAGACAGAACAGGAAGCAGAAAACAGAGAGGTTGACCAGAGACTCTCCATCACTCGTCTGTCAAAATAATTTGTGTTTTCTCAACAGCACTCAGTGTTTCTGCGACGGAAGCCAAGCCTGCAGGGTCTGGTTAATGGACAGTAACTATTACTGTCTAACACATCATTACAGCAAACAAAAGCCCGCTCCCCAGTTGCGAGGAAGCATGAATTGTTATTAACAGAACGTGCTTTGATTCGTCCAACTGAAAAACAAACACACAGGATACTGTCAGCTAATTTACAAAAAGCAAAACGGTACAAATGCATGTCTTTCATTTCAGCTTTTGGAGTATCAAGCTGCTTTTCGGCTACAGAGGGATTTGAGCAGAGCTGTCCACATCTTATTAGTTTGTTCAAACGGAGATCTACACAACTGTCCTCAGCCGCTTTGAAGCAATGACTAAATATAATGACTCTGTGCTTTATTGAGTTGATAATCCCTGCAGAGACATGCATGCAAACATGTCACAGATGTAAGGAATGAATGGGGATCAGGTGAAAGATACACAAAATACCCTTGGAGAAGTTGTGCTTTTTTATAATGAGTAATTTCATACATATAGAAATGTTTAGGTTATTGTACATTTCCTCCCTGCAGTGCTGTTGGCATGTGTTGAGTATACGTGTGTTCCTTCCTTTTCACCCTCTGTGTGAAACCAGAGCCCGGTCTGCTCTGATTGGTTAGCTGGTCGGCTCTGTTGTGATTGGTCAATCGCTTAGAGATGTCCCGCCCCATAGCATATAATGTACAATGTGTTGGAGCGCTAGCCAATAAAAGCATGAGTGTTACATAGTGATGTCACGGTGTTACGGAAGTAAACTAAGGAGTCCAATGGAGGCGTTTCAGGCAGGGGGGAACTTTGGGATTCAGGGGAAAACCCCCAAAAAGCATAAAAATGCCTTCTAACCTTTCTTGCACTTTTTTGGTTCTTTCTCAGTTGTTTTCAACAGTCATCTTTTGCGTTCAAACATCAAAAAGCAATATACCATCTGCCAGCTCATAGTGTGTCCATCGCTCTGCGCGCAGAAAATGTATGGTGGATCAATGCATTTAAAAAAAAGGGGGGGGGGGGGGGTGCTGGCTTTGACATGTGATTAAACACCAAGGAGAGCTAGGTAACCACAATAATACATGATGTAAAGAGGGGGACAATTACCTCTATGGATGAATACAGCTTGGCGACAGTTTTACAAATGATTATATCCAGAAATTAAATTTCATGTGCAGAAATAAAAGCTTTAAAAAAGAATAATGACAAACATCCAAACAGAGGCTGAGCGATCCTGACCTGTTAGATCCCAAAACACTAGATCATACGCTTCCCATAATGCAACAGGCTTCCATTACATTTCCCCTGCCTGTTTCCCAATTCTTTCAAACCCTACAACTCCGGTTAGTAAAGCAGCTGTTTTTTCATTTAAAAATCAATCATTAAGGCCCCCTTTAAAGCCAATTTGGAATGATCCTTTGTTTCATAAAGCCCAAACCATCCCTTCTCTTTTTGAGAATATTATTTTTGTGATGCATGATCCTTGTTTAACAAAGAGTAATAATAGTAACAACGTTTTTCTGCCAATTCGGCTATTAATCTCTGATATTGGCAGTCAAATCAGGCTTCTTGGATTGAATCGTCGAAAAGTTGTCTTTTTCTGCTTCACTCCTAGTTTAAATCCTCAATATAATTATTGTGGATTCTTTGATCTGTACTCTTGTACATACAGTACTGTTCACACGTGTTTCCCGGGTGTGAAGGTCTCAATCTTTCAAATTACTATACAGTATGCTCCCATCTTCTGCTCACCTGGAGCGTAGCTATAAATAAAGTGTCATCACAAGGTTGTTGTGTGCCAAGATGTTAAGGTGTTAGTCATGAAATTATCCCACATAGAAGAGAGTGCTACAGAACCTTATGCTGTGTATAAATGTACGTTTTTGAGTGTTTAAGACAGAGAACCACGGTAAAAGCTTCTCACATTATGTTTGTTTTTCAATTTCATACTCTTATAATCTCTGACACCAACCGACCTCATTGATTGGTTGAGAGTCTAGCAACAGGTTATATATAACACTTAATTCTGGAGCACACAAACTGAGCAGCTCCAGGCAATAGCTAGTACCCCTGTGGCAGAATATTTGAGCAATAAACTAAGAATTATGTGTAATCCATATATCAAACATCCACAAAAGAACTCCTGCACAATATATTATCATGTTTAGTGAATACATACATTTAAGTGACAGTTTGTTTCCACTATTACCACTTTTCTGGGTTAATTCCTTGCGATTTCTTACTAGTTATGTATTTAAGGCTCGAACATTTATGCCACGAGGGATCTAATGCCACTTATGTCTGATAGCAGCGCTGTTTCAGGCTTTGTGGAAATGTCCCTGTAAATGTCAGTGACATTGAGGGCACTAAAGCCAATCAATGCCAGCTAGTTTCATCATTACAGGCTTTTGTCTGTATCTCATCATCCAAGTAGCTGCAGATAAAAGAAAATGTTGGTCCAACAAACTCACAGCTGTTCTGGATGCTTAGCAGCCTTGCTGGTGGGCATTAAAGGACTCTGACTGTCTGATGTTTGACCCAAAACATCCTGTACTGAAAGTGTTTTTTCCCCTCTTTTATGCCTACATTTGGAACGGAGTAATATGTTTCCAGAGTTACAGAAATACAAGAAAGTTGAAACTGAGAAAAAGTACTTTTTACTGGCTTGTCATCTGAAGTCTGTTTGAAACCAGAACACAGGACTTGTTTTCTTTTCCCAAGCTTTCATCCTCTGATGTGTGCAGAAGATACTCGTGTGTGTGTGGCTCATATTCACCCTGTTCTGCTCCCTCCAGTGGCTGCGCAGCCTGTCATCCAGCCGTCGAGCAGCGGAGGCCCACTGCGCCGCCATCCTGCGCATGCGCCTCTTCATGAAGCTCAGGGACTCCTTCCCCGTGCCCACCTGCTCCAGCAGAGCCCCGATGTCAGACTGGAAAACAGCCTGGAAGACAGGAGTCAAAGTGATCTTTATTGTCAATCATTCAGTTTGTGTGTACAGACAGAGAAATTGAAATGCCGTGTCCCACAATCCCGAATACAAAAATACAAATATATAAAAATATGTATACAAATATGTATATCCTATATATACACAATCAACATACACATGTATACATATGCAGACATTAAGACATGAATAAAAGCACAACAATCAATATATACAAAATAACAGTCACTTCAATAGCTTTGAGAAATGTGCATTAGTGCAAGATTGTCCATAGCAGCGTACAAAGTGTCTGGTGCTGGATTTGAGTGTCTGAGTGTGTGTGGGGTGTGGATATGACTGGAAAGGATCAGAAATGTACAGAATATCAGATGTGGCTTCTTTTTTACACCAGTGTCTAATTTCTTCTTCTTTCTTATAAAGATCGTTTTTGGCCAGAGAGCACCTTTGTTGGAATAGGGAGATACGGCAGATTTCATCACCTGAAATGTGAACACTGCTTAGTGGCCGTCAGCTCTGACCAATAAGCTATCCGATGGCCCCAAAGCCTCTTTCTTTATGATGAGATACTTTATTGCCATTATGCTGCTGTTCAAGCCAACAATACAACCACATTGGGATGCCGCCCCCTGATGTTAAAACCAATATAAAAGAAAGTCAAATTAAAAAGATCCCACTATAAAAAGTAAACAATGGCAACTACTGGCTGCCAATATGAGAAAAACATGCAAGTGTTAAATGTGGTGAATGAATCATAATATGTCCTGATATAAAAACCAAAATATTTGAGATTATTCAGCCTTCCTGCTGCTTTTAGGATAATTCAATAAGAGAACATTTATTATTAAAACATTGTAAGAGTGCTTATCAAGCCATTGTTTGTCGTTTTATTATTAACATTATTACAAACAACAACCAGATTGGTAATTGACCACTTCTGGTACTTGTCACATGGGTGTAATTTATGGTATTAAGGGCACCTGTTGTGGGGATTGTTGATGACAAAGAGGGTGAGCTGAGCTCTGAAATTCTCTGTTGACCGTTTGGTCCTACCTGGGTTAACGTTTCTTTGTCTTTATTAAACATCGTAAACGTTACCTTTAGTACAGACTTTTCTATGGAAGGTGTCACAGCATGAGCCAAGTTTAGCCTCTAGGCAACTTCATTTATTGGGAATTGTTTTTGGGAATTATTTTTTCAAAAAGGAAACAAAAAAAGTTTTTTATTTTCAAGTGCAGTTTTTTACTGATACTCTCTTTTAACCTACTCAAAAAACCCTTGTATTATGTGTCTATTTTTCAAGTTCAAATCATAATTCTTATAGAAAATGAATATGTGGTACAGCCCTAATAATAGCAATACTCAAAAGGCTTTCCGGGAGGCAAAAAACAATAAGTGATAGCAGCATACAAGATGCACACCAGTAGCATTAGTCCAGATGTTTTACACCAGAAAACACAAAACAACAGGCTGTTATTCCGATTTATAACATAGCCTGAAGCAGGGATGGTGCGATACTAACAAACTTCATTATTAGGCTGTTTTTTAAAAGTTTTTCCTATTTATTAGAGGAGACAGTAGAGAGCACGGAGAGCCTGTCATATCCTGTTATCTACTGATGCCCTGCGGCTAGGCCTCTCAGACACGTTGCCTGAGGGATTCCTGGATCATCCTCATAAATAGTCTGTTCTCATTTTACATCTGCTCCTCTGCCCACCATAATCACTGCATCACCAGCGCGCCGGTATTAATCAATGGACTTACTGCATGGGGGAGCACAGCGTACTTAAAAATATACAGAAGAAGAGAACCTGGTGCACCCAAACGACTGCCTATACCTCTGTGAAATACACAAGATCCTCTCAGAGACTAAATCAATGTGCAGAGCTGAACTGTACTCTCACAATGCAGGGGAATGATGGCTCTCAGGAGCACCCGGTGTGCGGCACAGCGAAATGCAGAGTACCTAGGGGAGGCCTTGGGATTAGTCTCAGTGAATACAGGCTGGTAATTAGAGCAGAAGGTAGACCTGCAGAATGAATTCACAACAAGGCTCGTTGTGCCGGCTGTACGTTACTCTGGGGAGAAAGAGTGAAGGGGTGCGGGGGCTAATGGTGAGATAAACCTTGAGGAGTGAATGTAAGGACAATGCATCGTGTGTTGATGCAGAAAACGAGAAGGGAATGATGCGGAAAAGCAAAGAAAACTAGGAGTGACAGGCAGCACCTCTAGGGGACGATCCGCAGTGGGTATTTAGAATCTCCCAGGAGCTATTTATCAGGAAATGAAGTGATAAATGCTCTGCTGGCACTTGGGGAATACGTTTAAAGCACTCTGCAGCATCGGTCTCAAGCTACAAAATCGACAGAGGCAGTGAACATTGGTGTTTAGCATTCTGTTCTTTCTGTTTTTCTTCCTCATTTTGAATGCTCAATTGATTACGAAACATGTTGCCAGTTTAGTTTCAGATGTATACCTCATTTCTTGTCACTGCCTAAACCTTTGTTGGCATGGGAACAATGTAAAATAAGATGTGTCTCCTAAGTTGTTTCAGGACCTTGGCCTTTTTGAACTCTCAGGTGAACATTTAAAAAAATCTTTATTTTTTTCCCCAGGATTTTCTCTTCACACCGAACAGGAGATGATACAACAGTCTCTAGTGCAGAGACAGGTATTTGCTCATTGTTGGACAACACTTGGGAAACAGGCCATGTCCCTGGGTGCTTGTGCTTTTGGGGAACTTAGACTGCAGTTATTATTTGACCTATACGTCAAAATGTTGCTCTGTTACTATCTTTTCCTTTCAGCTTACTGTATTGTTGTCCAAGAAAACGAAATGTTGTGTTACGTGCATAGACTGTATCAAAAAATATCACATAGTCACTGTAATGGTACCTATTGGTAGTGTGACTAAGGTTTTAAAATATTGTTTTGTCATTTAACATGAGTGTAGTAACATGAGACATTTTCAGGTGGTTAAAACATTAGCATATGTCGCTTTATTGTTTCATTCTAAGTTGGACCATCATTTACATCAAACTATTAATATAAAAGGTTAACTGAGGTAATAGATCAAGTGAGAAGTAGTAGTTTTTCATAGACTTCCACACAAATAGACCTTTTTTTTGCAAGTAGCGGAGTTGCCCCCTGCTGGCCATTAGAAATAATTCAGGTTTAGGGCAATCCGAACCCACGGTTTGCCTTATGGTTACCTGTTTTTTGGGCAGAGGCTTCAAGGTGGGTGTAGCAGTCTGGTTCCTCCAGATTAGTGGAGGGCAGAACCACTCCACCTCGCTCAGGTAGACGAGGAAGGAGCAATCGGAGCCGTCTACACCATAAAAGGCATAGCAAGGGTCCGACGTCCAACGGGCGCGCATCCACTGGAAGACAAACAAACACAATTCTGTCTTTAAGGAGTATACTTTACGGACATATTTTATATTTGACTAGAGATTGCCTTAAAAGCATCCTGTGTGTCCTCTCGTAATTTTGAAACTGAATGGGCAATTTCATGTTATTATTTTTCACTCTCACATGTATCTTTAATGTGATGCGTCTGGTCCTTTACTGTAAGGTACATCAGCTACATGTATATCTGGGTTAAGCTGGCTGAATAAACCTCTGTGCTCACTCTGTGCTCAAGTACTCCAGATCATTGAGTGTTTTCATGTCTTAACGCATGCAACGTAAGTCAGCAAAACAATCTGACAAGGTCATCCGGCAGGGTAACGTGATTAAGGAGAGAGAGCGGATTTTATTTAAGATGACTCATTTTCTGACATGCATGTAGGCTGCAAAGAGTGGATATGCAAGAGGAGGAAGCAGAGAGAACTCTTAATTAGTGAAAACGTCTGGTTTTGTTACTACTAGGCTCATCTAACATTAGGCTGGATGGATGTCATAAGAAGGTAGGCAGCTAAAGGATCATCCATATTCCACTCCAGGAGAAAGGGACTTCAGTATTTTGCGACTGAAACTTAAGCTGTTTTCGGTTAAAGAGACGGCAGAAACTGTTAGATTCTTTTCACACATTTTTGTCCTCAAATATTGAGTTTTTTTCACCAATTTCCAAATGTTGATAGAAGGAACACTTTGGACATACTGTTTTGTTTATGCCTGCATTCTCCCTGAATCCTGCAGGTCCGCTGCAACTCTTAATACTTTAAAATCCAGACCAAAAACTTATATATTTTTGCAGCTGCATTTGAGTGAGCTGTTTATATCCACACTGCAGTATGGCTTTTATTCATGTATTCTATATCTGTTGTGTTTATTTTATTATGTTTGCTTTTTAATGCCTGTTTTTAAATGCCATTTTATAATGTGTTTCTGCTGTATTTATTCTTAAATGATGTTTGTGTGCTGAAAGGTGCTATATAAATAAACTTGCCTTGCCTTGTCTTGCCTTGTCTTGTACAAAGTGCTATTTTCTGCTGTTGCTAATGCTAAAAGGCTTTTATTCTCACAATGTAAGGTATAAATACAATATGTAGTGCGTTTATAAAACTATATATGTCGTTTTTTAATCTTTTCCATTTTGTGTTTTTCTTTGCCGTGACTCGGAACAATTTGTCCCTGAGACAACCCTGTTCTCCCCAAAAAAGCCTCTTATCTTTTTGTACACAATGTATGTCGCACCAAGGTGAGGCGCCAGGCAAGGACACGGGCTATTCGCTGTTTTTGTGAAACAATTTGGACTTAAGTGAGATATGAAAACTTACATCCATCTTGCTGAGACAGTCTGGATAACGGGGGTCTTTAGGAGTCCCACATTGTGCTAATGTTCCATCCCTGACTGGAGAGAAGAAAAAGTACAAGTTGTTTATCAAAGAAAAAGACAGCACACTATCAGACATCAGGACAAATCAGAGAAAAATATCATCGTTGTGTTTTTTTTTTAAGTGCACAGACACAAAAGTACAAAAAAAAGGAAATGCATCTATCAGGAATCAAATAAAAAGTATCTGTTTTGTATTCCATTATCTTCTTTATTAATTTTTGTTTAGTAAAAGTTTAATAAATCTATAAAAATATAAATATTATATAAAAATATTTCCTTTGAAGTAAAAAAAAAAAAAATTATATTATTTTTCCATTAACTATGACATTTTATCTAATTTGATGTATTTCTCTTCTCTTTGTCAAGCCCTTTGAAAGGTGCTATACAAATAATATATAATAAGTTATTATCTAGAAATTCTGTCAATATATCAGATTTAACGTAAGGTTGAATGTTGCATTACAACAGCCAGCTCCATACTGTATATGAATAAATACATATAATTAACGAAAGCCTTGGACCTCCATGGCTTTTATTGATCAAACAGGTCTTTACGGTGCCTCCCTCTGGCATTTGGTCTGTTTGCGTTTCACATTACAGCTAGATGCAGGCTTTGGGATGAACAGAGACAAATCAGAATTAGAGAACAAATTAGAGAGCAGAGCTAGCTAACAAGCTCCTGTAAAAGCTTGTCATCCCCTGTTGAACGGCCAAGTCTTTGTTCCCACCCACTCACTGGATTTACTATAGATAGATTGCATTAGTATGATTCATAAAAAGGACAATCTCCCCCTCTTATATGCTCCCTAATCGTCTATCCTTCTTCCGTCTCATTGCGATGTTCTCTCTCTATCTTTCCTTTTAGTCTCTGCGTCTCCTCTCCTTCCGTTTCCCTCGTTTCTTCTCCTTGAAGCCCGGCACTAGTGAGGCTAATTAAAGGAGAATATGAAGCTCCTCTGCCAGCCTCCTGCCAAGCATCGAAGAGCACAAACACGGACAAATAATTGCCAGCCATTCTGTCTGATTACCACGATAACAACAGATCTCTCACGATGAAAAACGCTATTGCATGCCGCTGTCAAAACTTAGCCAGGTTCAGATCTGCCTAACTTAAATGATAGCAGACATCATGACAACAGACACATTATCTGATACATTTTAATGAGACAGTGAGGGGAATAGTCATAAAGTTCAATGTAGCGGGAAACAGGAGGGGAATTGAATTGTGAATTAAACTCGCTGCCGGATTCCTATTCTGTGCCCAATAAAGAAATTGGGAGTGAAGGCTAATAAAGAAAGCTGACAGGCCCAGATCCCATTAACTAGGCCGTAATTCGTCATCATGATTTAAGCGTCCTGTAGTCGTGTGGTTATGATAGGGCAGCAGCGATGGAGCACTGGAGCTCATACAGCCTGACACACACAGTAGCTTGCTATTCGAAGGGGCTAATGGGCTGTGAATAATATCTGTCATGTTCTATATGATCAACCAGCAAGAACACATAGATGGTGCATTCAAGTGCAGACTGGATCCAGGCTTGACAGTCAGCAGGGAAACGTGTCTTCAGATTGAATGGATTTGAAATAGACAGTGGGGGATTCATCTTTTTTTCCTTTATTTAAAAAAAAATGTATTCTACTATTTCAACAATTAGACAGTTTATACATCCTAAAAACAAACACAATCATTAGAAGCGGGAGGGCAGAAAGCATAGTTTATACAGAGGTAGCCCCCCTGTTAGTCATCCAGCTGCAGGGTAAAGAAAAAAAAAAAAAATCCGTAATTACATACTCACACAGATAAACACAATTCTATATATACATACACATATATATGTACACATATACACACATACACCCATTTCCAGGGTGAAAATCAAATAATAAAGTAAAACAAATAAAAATTCCTACAGGTCCATGTTCAGATAACAAGACAGCTTAATTTCTCATCGTATTTTTATATAAACTATGATAATTAAGATAGTTATGATAATAGTCATTATAATTATTATCATTATTGTTATTATCATTATATCCATTTAATCTATTTTAATCTATTTTTAAGTTAAAGGTGGGGTAGGTAAGTTTGAGAAACCGGCTCGAGATACACTTTTTGTTATATTCCATGGAATGCTCTTAACATCCCGATAGCAATGCATATCTTAAGTGCTTTGACAAAAAATCCATAAAAATATGTCATCTGTGGAAGCCGTAATACTGTAAAAAGTACGACCAATCATTTTAGCCGGCCCGGCTAAAATAACTGGATGGCCTACCTGCCTGTCAGCCTTCCATCTGTGCACAAACTTATCTCGTGCCCTCATTGGTCATGTGCTCGTTCGTGTGTGTTGGAGGAGGGGCTCTGTAAGGAAGTGGCAGATTTGTTCCGGCTGTGTATTTTCAAATTCTAGCGCACTCGAGCTGGTTTCTCCAAAATTACCTACCCCACCTTTAATCCAAAGGCACAATGACCAAAAAAACAAAACAGCAGCTAGGTATACCCATGTTTTGGTTAGAGTAGTCTGCTAATACTTTTTTTTTACAAGATTCCTCTTGTTGAGGTGTGTGTTTTTTTTTAAATCGTACCTTTGTTTCCGGCCATGCTGCGCTGTAGGATCTGCTCCACTCTCCCTGCCATGTCGGACATGTTCTGGGCTATAGCCTGGATCCGCTCCACAAGCCCTACAGGCTGAATCCTGAACAAACAAACAAAGAGAATATCTAAACAAACAAAGAGACTATCCAGCGACAACCATCTTGTAATGTCCTCAATTCTCTTCAAACTGCAATCAGGCAGCTTCGAAAGAAAGAGGACACTATCATTATTTTTCTTTCAATCCAGCTGTATTTGTTGTTTTTGCACACTTCAGAGTGAGCATGAAGAAGTGGAAGAAATGCTAATTCCCCTGAAGTTGAGGCGTGAAATCGAAAATACGCTTTTAAAAACACTGACAGATAATTTATTTGTTAAGATAAGGAAAGTTACTCGGCATATTAAAGCAGGTCTCCTGAGGGAAATGAAAACAAAAGGCAATTAGGTGGTTTGCAAAATACGTTTCACTGCACTTGACCTCTGCGGCCTGTTGGATAAACAATCAGGAATATTTACAACGGAGAAGGAGATACGACGTCTAATGAAAACAGAGCACCAGCATATTATCTCAAAATGTGTTCAGCCCAGGAACTCAGTGTTGGTTAGTTGGTAAGCTTTATTTTACCCCAGCTACTGTAAAGGTTATCAAAATATATTTCAACACCTTATACTTCAAGATCTGCTCTACAAGGTCCAAACACCAGAGAAGAAGAGAGGAGGAGATGAGACGTGTCAGCAAATGTTATCTCTGTGAAACAAAGCTTAAATATTTGCTGCTAGGAATGCACAGCAACTACCTACATGAATGGTTAATGGATTCAGTCAATTAATGATTTAACCTTCTTAAGAAACATCTCTGAGAAATCAAATACAAATCCTATACGTGTCCAAAAACAGGTGTTTAAAAGTCAGATCCCCTTGTCAGATATCTACTGCACGTACAGAGAACTCTTAATGAAGCTAGTGCCAAAAGCCAAACGCCCTATTTTCTTTACCAATTCATCTACAGATTATTTTGTCACTTAATCTTTGAGTTGTTTGGTCTATAAAGTGTCAGCAAATAGTGAAATATATTCCATTATTAGGTTTACTGTAAGAGTAGAGTTTAAGAAAAAGGTTCACATTTGAATAAACAGTAGTTCTTTGCTTTTAATATCAGTTTAAATTGAACTTTTCTGCTCATCTTAAAATACATTTATGTACTAATCTTTGGAGCTCTAGCCACTAACAATACACACTTACAATCATTTTAATTATCATTTAAAAATCATCCTGCCCCATGTTGCTTAGGAGTGCTAGAAGTTTTCAATTAACATTGCTTGATCAATTATTTAGTAAAGGGTTCAATACTGCAGAGAGTATTCTGGACAAGAAAAATACTTTATGTCCGGGTTACTGGTGGATCTCATTAAACTTGTTCTTACACGACTTAACACACATTCAGACCTTCTGCTTAACATCTGACTTGCTGCAGCTGAAGAGAAAAGAGAATTTTAACCTCAAACTTTTGCACATGGCTTTAACGATGACGATAATACACCAAAATGCATACTGTAGATGTGAGTACTGCATCATTGCCCTGTTCTATATGAAAAGAAAAACCACATAAATGAATTATTTGAATGAGCTTTCTTGTTATCTACTGTAGTAGTATGTCTGGGATTTACATTGCTCATTAAAGGTCTCTGAACATGGATACTCGTGAAACTAACACAAACTAATGGAACCAACGCCGCTCCACAAATTGCACCCTTGGGAACAAATAAAGTTTTCTACTGTCTAAGGTGGAAAGCTTTCTACTGTGAAAGTCCAAAGGAACAGTGGTTTAGAGCCAGATCGAGCACTAAAACACTGCTTACATCGGGGCTGCATGTCTTTGTGTCTTTGTGCGTGTGTGTGTGTGTGTGTGTGTGTGTGTGTATGCGCCAGGAAAAAAGCAATCTCACTGTGCTTATATGCATAGCTTATTTATAATCCCCCAATTTCATTTTTCCATATGGTTCCCAGGAGGTAAGTGGTAGCCAAACCTTCTCTTTTATACTTTACACAAGCAGGTCAGCTCAAATGAATTGCCAATTATACAGACACACTGACATACATTACACTAAATTACACACACACACTGATTAGTATGCAGGAACACAGAAGCTTTCACTTGTGTAGACAGACATTTGTGGTCTCACTCTGAACCCCCCATATTTTCACTGCAGGGATTCTGACCCTATCAGCTGTTGAGGAGCAGGAGGACAACCCAATTACTTTTTTAACGATACACCAGGTGTGCAGAGTTTTTCCTGGCTTAAGATCTCACACTAATCTCCAGGGTCAACCTCTGACCTTGAGCCATGCAGAGTTTGTTAATCACCTGAGTGAGGTAACATATAAAGCCAAGATGTATCAGCATGAGATACTTTTTTTTCTTCTACCGAGCAAGTTTTAAAACCATTTGGCCTTTGTGACTGTAACATTTTCTAGTTTAGTCCCTGAGAGGCCAATTAAATGATTGTTAAAACTACATGACAGAGGGTTTATCCACAGAGCCCATTGTTGAGAAAAAAAAAAATGTTCTGTGTTATATAAAAGTGCATTTAAAAAGAAAATGTATGCAGTATTTTGGCTAGTGGACAATACATAATTCCCACAAGGCTTTTAAAACTGCAGGTCAGGTGAGGCGTCACACATTTTCTGTCATTGTCCATCATTTGCTGTCAGACGCAGTGGCACAGTAGCAAGACATATTGTACATTTATAATATTACTACAATACCCTTTTTTTATCAGGGCTGTCAAAGTTACAGATATAGAAAATTCCTTTTAATGCCACAGATTTTTCTGACAGGCGAACCTGGCACCCTATGATTACGACCCACGCCGTAGTTTTGGAAATCAGAAAGCAATGAAGAAGTAACATTGTACGTTTTATATGCATTTACTCTCGATGTGAATTGAGTTAGCACCGGATCCAAAGGCACACCAGGCTGGATAATTTGCAAAAGAGATGCAAAGACAACTCCACAATCAACAAACTCTCAACAGCAATAACTACATTGGTGGCTACAGCTTGCAGGCCAATTAACTTGAATTTGTCTTTTATGGATGTTTAGAAAGTAAGCATATTCGTCCACTCCCATGTTGATGAGAGTATCAAAAATCCTTTCAAGTAAGTAAAATATACATTATTCACAAGTTAACTTTGGACAGGCATGCAATAATCGCAATTAAATATGTTCATCTATTGACAGCCTTAGTTTTTACATATATTACCAGAGGTACTAATTACACATTACTCAGTGAAAGCTCTATTGACGTGGCTTTCAAAAACAGATATTTCCCTCACTGTGGGGGGGAGGGAGGTAATGTCCAGAGGGAATGAACAGCAAAGGCAGAAAATAGGAGCTTCCTCTCCTCAAACCCTGAGCAGGTGCAAGGTCTGTTTCTATGGCGACGGCAGAGCACACACACATACACACAACTCAAAGTAGGCGGCTTCAACTTGTCCAGCAAGAACCCTGCTCTACCTTATTTTCTTCTTATATATATATATATACGCTTCACACGTCTCTTTCCTTTTCTCCAGCTACCCTGGGAGCAGGGATGGGGTTCTAACACATATCATCCTCTTCAACACACAGTTTCTGCAGCGTGAGGCGTTTTCTTAACATGGACCGGATCCACTGGGATGCCCCAGGGCTCAATACTTGGCCTTCTTCCTTTTCCTCACACTGTCTCCCCCGAGTCCTCCTCCGCTGTCATGTTTTTATCTTACCTTTACCTTGCTTATGAAATTCTGCTCTGGCAAACAGCTGGAAAACTGAACAGGATGTTCTGCAGACCACCTCAAGTTTAACCTTGACAGCCTTAAAAGCATATTTCCAGCACTACTGACAACACTGCCTTGACCACATCCTGAACGGGAAGTGCATTTGAATCAGAAAATTGAAAATGAAATGTTATAGGAGACAGGGTGGCTGGCAATCTCTTTGATGTGACATACAACCATTCTTAAAACATACATTTATTCATTGCATTTTTTTTTAAAGAGGCTTTATTATGCTCTTTGTAATGATGATAAAGATCATATCATTTCAAAACTCCTGAATAGCTACAAAATGCACATTGTGTTCACATTTTTTTATGATCAGTTGTTTAAGGATGAATTTTAAAGCATCACCTTTAACAATTTTGTAGGAATTGTACACAGTGACCCCCTTGAGTAGGGCCTGGGGTGCAATCTGACATTACAGATATTTCATCAACAAAGCACTCCATCCTCACTCCAGTACTCTATTTCCCATTTTTGAAAAGTTCTCTTTAGGCAACGGTGAGATTAATTATTGATTGTGATATAAATAAAAGCTGGAGAGCAGTCTACTGCAATTTCCTAATGTTTGTGCAGCACTCCTCAGAAACGTTCAGGTAACCGTCAACTCTACCTGCATATGGCAGCAGGAAACAAAAACACAACAGGAAACAAAAGAGGCTTTAGAAAGGGAGACGCTGTACCTGTCCAGGGCCGAGCTGAGCTCATCCAGCCGGTGGGCGTCTGTGGAGTTGCCCACTTTAGACAGAGCATCCATCCTCTTCATAATGACCTCCAGCATGTCACTGATCTTCCTCAGCACACCGCGAGACTCCTGCCCACCGAGCACTGAAAAACACAAAGACAGACAGTGTGAAACAAATATGGATCAAATAACGATCGGACAAGGTAAGGATAAGGAGAAAGTAAGATACATTGGAAAATATACAGATAACATTTTATATAACAATATTTTGTGTTACGTAGAAAACAAGGTCACAGGAACCAAACAAACTGCTTTATTTCAAATAGATTGTGTTTTTTTAAGCGTGTCAGGATTTTGAATCACCAATGTAGCACAGATCCCTCATGGTAATATTTTGAAATTCATTTATTTTAATTTCCATTTCAAGGTTTACTCTAAACAAGCTTCGGTCTTGTTTCTATTTTTTTGTTGTCCTTCGTTAGTAAAACAGCAGCTCGCCAGGAGCCAGCTTTCCAGCAAAACACAGGAAAGGGCAAATTAGTCTGACAGTATTGGTTTTGTCTTCCTTCTCGACTCAAATTATTAACGACCTGACAGAAGGTAAACCAGGACGATGGCGTTTAGCGAACACCTAGTCAATTAATGAGCCTGCAGCTACAGACAATGAGGTCAACGCAGGTCTCCAGACTGCATCGCTCGCGAGTCGAGGTCCCGACCCCGTGTTGTTTCTCTGATCCCATTAAGCTCCGCGCTCAATCCAAACGTAATTATTGCAACAGCTCAAAATAACACGTGGTTCCATGTGCGCCTAAGAAAACACTATTCTCAGCAGCAAAGAGTTGTTTTTGATTCAAATAAATCCAACAATCATGACGAATAATGCCACATTTGGGACTTGGGAGTGAATTATTTGTGGTTTGATGAAAAAATACTAAAAACCATTAACAGCCTGAGGTTGTTCTTGGAGACTGTGAGTAGAAAACAGAGCCTCACCCCTCTGTGTTCCTTCATCAATTGCATTAGGCTTTAGAAACTGCAATGTGTGCAGACTCACTTCTCCTGTCAGGGTTCATTTATCACTTCCCAAGCAAGAGTCACCTTTCTCTGAAAAGAAATTGTATTACATCACCAGTAAATAAAATAAGAACCACCCACTACTATTGGTATGTGCGCATGTGTGTAGATACTGTATAAATTCATACGTGTAGGTGTATGTGTGTTGTGGAGGTCTGAAAAAAGGAAGAGAAATGCTCGGCATCAGAAACATGCAGCATCCTAAATCTCTTCCCTTTATTGCCTGTAAACCTACATATTCTTTTCTATTGTTTAGCCCTGGTAAAGTCATTTCTAGAATATCTTCATTTAAAACGGCTTTAAGACGTCTGGCTTTGAATAATTCAGCACTTAGGCAACTTTTTTTCCATCCACAGACAGAGAGATACTAAATTATTCCCATTCAGATTCAAGGCTTTAGAGCAGCCGTAAAACAATGCATTTAAAAAAAGAATGACACAGGATAGGAAAAGAGATGAGATTTAGGAAGGAGTAAAGCACTGCAGGGTACTACTAGAAACCGTGTTACGGATACTGTGTTAAATTGGGCCTGGGGTTTAAAGTGGGGGAATGGTTGCTTCCCCACTTCCTATCTCCCTACGACACAATCATCTTTAAATTAAGCATTTCTTTTTAAACTTCATACCTGCAATGCCAAATCAGGCCAGTGGCATCAAGCAGGGGTTAAAAGATGCCCTATGCTCAGACCCACGCCCCTCTTCCAACTCAACTTTGATTTTGATCTCAGTCAAACACGCCTGAAACGCCTCCATTGGACTCCTTTGTTAGTTCCCTAACATAGACAGGGATAGACATCACTATGTTAGGCTTCTATTGGCTAAGGGGCGGGACATCCGTAAGTGGTTGACCAACCACAACAGAGCCGGCTAATCAATCAGAGCAGACTTGTCTCTTGTTTCAGACAGAGGGTGAGGTGCAGTATGAGAAAAATAAAGACATTTTTGAACATTAAAGCTTGTAAACCTGTCACAGTAGAGGCACCAAATACAAATATGAAACCAGAACATTTGCATAATGGGGCCCCTTAAAGCAATGTTGGGCTATTTCAGATCATCTCTTGAGCATTTTGGTTCCCTTGCATCATTTTAAAACGCGGCTGGATGAAATGTTATTAGATATCTGTCATTGTGAATAGGTTGCTAATTTATACCCGTGTAATTATGTTGTATGATGTCCTTTTTGTTTTCTGTTGTTTTTATGTGTAACCATGTGCTGCAGGTCTCCCTTGAAAAGGAGAGATTTTCACCTGGTTAAATAAAGGCTACAAACAAACAAACAGTCTCCGAACAATATCAACAATTATTTTCACTGGATATGATGACCGGAGAGATGTAAATTAGTCGGACTTGAAAGACCTTTCCCAGTCAAAGCCTGGTAAATACTGCCTATAACTTTTCTGACACCTGTTGCATGTAACAGTATGACCAAAGTTGTGGCGCCCAAACTGTTATTTTCCCATTATACTCTACATCTATTTCTGTGGACACTGACTTTTGCTAAACTCAGAGGATCTTATATCTGCTCCGGTGTTCATGCTGTACTAAATCTAAAGCCTCTGGGTTAAAGTGTGGGAAGACTTTCTTCTCAGTAATGCTTCTTGCTAACATTGCACTCGTAAATCCCCATTACGGAGACCCAGCTCCCTTCCTACAGTTTGTTTATACAACCGAGCCTTATATATGTTTGCAATCAACTGTTCATCAGACGGCTTTTCACTCTGGCTTTGTGCTGCCTCTTGGGGAACATTGGCTAATGTGGTTTCCCCGATGCACAGTGCGGATGGCAGACAGTGGTGCAGCGGGACCTGATGGTATCTATGTGCTAATGTACAGCCTCCTCTGTGTCATTCCTCATCGGCTGGTTAATAAAGGGTCGATTTAGCAGCAGCTAATCTCCGTTAACGACTCAATTTCGGAAGTGCCACAGCACAATCAATACTATGAACAAATTCCAATTAGATAGCCATTTGTACTGTAGCCTGCTGTGTGTACTGGACAACCAATAAACAACTGCCCTTTAAGAGACTCACTGGATACATGCATTGTCACACAGAAACACACTTTAACAGGCTGCTAAAATCATAACAGAAGATCACTGACCAGAATCAAGTGTGTAAATTAATTATGAAAACGGCTGTAAGCGAGATATAATGACCCTCATTCACAATTGTACCTCTTATTTAACACTTATCCCAATGCAGTGCTTCAACCTCACATCAGCCATTTCCCTTTACTACTTTTAGGTTGTTTTTGCGAAGTCATGGCCACAGCCTTTTACCCCTTTTATTTGTTTTTTCAGACCCTGATATTCCCTATAATCTGATCCCCACACCATCACACCTGCTCCTAAATGTTGGTAGAGTCAATGTCAGGATCCAAAAGCGGAAAGTCCAAACTGAAAAGAAGAGTTTAGATGTATTGACACAGTGAAGGTATATAGGCGTACAGGCAGACAGGTAGAGGAATCATGAAGCAGGCTAGAGTCTAAACCTAGAAGCCAGTTCTAGCAGGTGAGACAATTCTGAGAGCACTCTGGTAAGCAGGTCAAGAACTGTCCAAAGTCCAGAAACAGGTAACAAGGGAAAACAGGAACAGATCAGGCTTCAGGTTCAGGTCCAAATAGCTGGGAAAGCAAAGCAGAGAGTAACTTTAGCCAACTGGAAGGAATGAGTGGAAAATGGCTGGCTGAGTACTGCAAGTTGAGTATGTTAAACCTTCTCTTGCATTTCGGGTCAAAAGTGACCGAGTGACTTTGTTTTTGATCATAAATATTGTGTTTTTCATCCAATTGCCTCAAGACCTTATGTTATCCTCCACACTAGGCCTCTGAACACATACAATTAATGATCACCATTTGCATAGATTTTTTAGTGATTTATTCAACAGTGAGACACCCATGATGAAAAATGAATGTATTATGTTCATCCTGCAGATGGAAAACATCTCCACACACACACACACACACACACACACACACACACACAAGACCACACACACACACACACACACACACACACACCACACACACACACACACACACTACCCACACACACACACACACACACACACACACACACACACACACACACACACACACACACACACACTAGGGTATGACCTAATGCAAGAGAAGGGTAGTTCTTACTCAAATCCGATCGCTACACACTCTCCTTACCAGAGACACAAAAAAAACGAGAAGGAATTTGGTCAGGTAGTGAAAAGGTTCAATCTTTCTCAGCATAATGTGACATATGTCAGCCTTTTTACCTTGTTATCCTGAATTCCAACCTGTTCTGTCTGCTGATCACGCTTTTAAGGCATCACTCTGTTTTACTGAGCCACTGCAGCTAAAGCATTTTACATGACTGACAGATGAGTGGTTTGTTAAGCTTCAAAGGTTCCCTAGAGAACATCTGCTTGCATACAAGAGGCAAACAGTGACAGGTCAGGGTGCTTGCTATCCGTCTGTCCATCTAGCTTCTGGCGGATTTGAACTCTTAAAAATGTATTCACAGACTCCTAAACAACAACACAACAGACTTAATTTCTTTCATCACATTCGGTAAGTCCTTCACATGGAGGCTATGATTTGGATGTTTCAATAGCAACACGATTGATTTAAAGAGAGCAGCCACACACAAAATCACAATAATTAAAAAAATGGCAGTGCATCTCTCCACCATGGCTAGGGATGTCCCGATCACCATTTTTTGCTCCCGATCCGATTCCGATCATTTGATTTTGACAATCTGCCGATACCGATTTTTCCCGATCCGATCTTTATGCAATGCATTAAGAGAAAAAAAAGGAGAAAAGCATTCAAGTTGTCCCTTAAACCCCACGTTCTCCACCACAGATAATGGCTGGTCATCCAACGCGATGAATTCAGCTATCTTGGCTGTTATGTTTTTGGCCTTTTCACTGTTCTGGGGCAGTTTCTTTTTCCTTTTAAAAGTCTCTGAAAGTGTCGGTTGTTTCAGTGCCGTTACCCGAATGGCCGCTGTGTACTCGTTGTGTTGTTGTTGGTGTTTGTTTCTCAGGTGGCGTATTAGATTGGTCGTGTTGAACGTAGCTCTGTTCTTTCCACCACGCGGAACCTCCGCCTTGCAAACATTGCATCTGGCTGTTACACTGCCTTCGCTTTCAATTTTATAATACTTCCAAACTCCTGACATTTTCTCTGTCCCGAGTCACCAGCTGAACGTAGCCTCTTGTTAGCTTACTGCTACTATTAGACACTGCGCCCACTCTGTTGCCAGATTTGAGAGAAATAAGCAACCAGGTCTATGAAAACAAGCCCAAAAAAAGCAACACATACATGATGTTGTGTAATTTTAAACCAAAACTAAGGCCTCAGGATGACTTTAAGACGTGAACATGGTCATTGTTGTTTTGTAACATTAAATAAATTAAGAAAAAAAAATTATAAAAAAAAAAAAATTCCGATCCCCGATTTTTTTTTCCCGATTCCGATCTTTTGAAAATCACGTGATCGGCTCCGATCCCCGATCACGTGATCGGATCGGGACATCTCTAACCATGGCACTCGTGCAGTTTGACGATTGTTAATCATTATCTCAGAAGGAGACTTTCACAACACTGGGTATCTCTACCGGCAACTCACATATTCAGATGTTGTGTGTTATCTGCACAAAGTATGTCTTATAACTTAAAGTGGACCTATCATGCTATATTTGAATAATATAGTGTAGGACCATACCTATATAAGGCGTATTTATACTTTTTTTTCTTCAAAATACCAAACAGATCATGCATTTTAGCCATGCCTCATTTTGCTCAATTTGACATTTTTTAGCCCTGTTTGTGCAGGGGCAGATTCTGTGAGAACAGCACCATCTACAGGCCTGGCATATGTACTACAGCGTCTCCAGCGCTTTCGAACGGCAATGGCCGTGGCTGTCTCCTCCTGATTGGTGGAGTTGGCCCAATAGCCGTAGCGCCACTGTCCTGACGTCAGGACAGTGTTCAAATCTGGATCAGTTTTTATCAGATCCGTTGCAGCCCCTTTTTTAGAGATTTGGGTGGAGGAAAATAGAGAGGGTTGTGTTTTCTGACACTTGGTGAGTTCCCTGGAACACCGGGGACACATATTCATGTATAAAAGACGTACAAAAGTGCATTTTGCATGATAGGTCCCCTTTAAGTGGAAGGTGGATAACATTATTTAATTTGTTCAGAAAAACACCTGAATACCTACTCACTATGAATAACTTTGCATTTGCCTGGCAGCGACACACAACATATACACCTAAGCATACACATGGATGCAAAACTGCCAAATGTACAAATGAATAGTGGCAAGAAAAAGCAATGTAGTTCTCGCGACAAGTATCACCTTCTTTGCAAAAAGGTGAAAGGACCAACTTTGATAGTATCAAAAAAAGATCTAGTAAAATTGTATATCATGTCGAGGTGCCTTTTTGTTTTCTATAATTGAATTATTTTGTATCCGAGGCAATATTATACACTATCCAGTAAAACTATACAACATCTCAAATAACATTTTATTTTACGATGAGCTCAGAAAGATGGACAGTGTCTATACATTTATTCATACGTTTCTCCTCCCTGTGGATTTATTTATTGAGAGCCAAATAAAAAAATCCTGTCATCTCTAAAATGCGTGCTACAGTAGCTGGCTAGTTTTACAGCGAGGGTCGTCGGGGGTCAGACTCCTCCATCCCACCAGGATAAATGTATGTATTCTCTCTGCTTTGCACTCACTGTCACACATGTCCTCTCACTCCTAATTCCCATATTCATTACAGAAAAGGCTGATTGAGATAGAGTTCCCCGCTCCTTTTTTGCATGTCAGGAGCTGTCAGATCCAGACGCTATTAGAGTAGAACATCTCTGTCACTCGCTGTATCCTCCAGCCTTATCGCACCTGACAGCTGGGAAAAGTGGAAACTAAAGTAGTTGCACTTTTTAAAAAAAAAACGTGGTTCTCTGCAGCTTTAATGATACCTTAATCTGTCTCTTCCTTAGCATCTCACCTTTTATGCACACTATACTTACAGGTTTAGTTAAAAGCATGGTGCTGCTTTTAATTAAACTGCAGCCTTATGTTTATAGATTTTCCACAGCTTTACAATTTCACTTTGAAACAAGCCCACCTGGCCAAAGTGATGAAAGGCTGACTCAGACACAGAGCTCAGGGTTTGCTAATATTAAAAAAAGACAGCCTCTCCTCATTTCACCCAGAAACACACAGAAGTGTCACAAACATTTTCCAGGACGGGAGTTCAATTGTATTCTCTTTAATGCTCTCACTGCTCAGATTTGGCAGAACCATAAAAATATGATGATGATTTGCATAAACATATTTCCTGTTTTCAGCAATTCATGCATGAATGCAAAATAAGCAACAAGAATATGAAATGCTACCTTAACCGAGGCTGAAAGTGAACTTCCTGACCCAGTTTGCAGCTGGCAACAACACATGTGCTCCAAAATAAGCTGAAATGTGCACAGAATCAGAATCAGAAACGGCTTTATTGCCAGGTAGTTTCACACGTACGAGGAATTTGACTTGATGTCATGGTGCATACATCAAATATAAAACAAACATGTAAAAAATGTTAAAAAGTACACAGATAGCAAACTATATTAAGAACACTGTAATACAAATATAGTAAGATAGCAATAAAACAAAGCAGTAACACCAAGTTTTAAAAAATTGCTAATAGCTTGCTGATATTGCAATTGTAATATGATTCACTTCATTTTTTAAACGTTATTCGCATTATCATTACAAAATATATATAGCAATTATCATGGTTAAAGTCATGATCATGGTCATTATCCCGGCAGTACAAGCTTAAAAAATCAAAATAAAATCTTTGAAAAAAAAATGACCCTTTTCTTCTGGCTTGGGAACTGAAGGGTCGCTGGTTCAAGCCCTGATCGGACCAACACATACAGACTGGTAGCTGGAGAGGAGCCAGCTCACCTCCTGGGTACTGCCGAGGTGTCCTTGAGCAAGGCGTGTGTGTGTGTGTGTGTGTGTGTGTGTGTGTGTGTGTGTGTGTGTGTGTGTGTGTGTGTGTGTGTGTGTGTGTGTGTGTGTGTGTGTGTGTGTGTGTGTGTGTGTGTGTGTGTGTGTGTGTGTGTGTGTGTGTGTGTGTGTGTGTAAACAATAACAGAGTGGAAAACTGAATTTCCATTTGAGGATTAATAAAAGCTCATCTTATGTTATCTCTGTAAAGAATGCTCAGCACCACAATCCATGATTTCTTTCACATTTTGCACTTTTGTTTGCGGTATGGACATCTCACAAATCCAAATTACGATTTCAATAACATTTTAATTAACTGTGCAGCCCTAGAGCACATAAAAGCTAATGTTATACAACAACAGAGCACTAGGGGTTAGAACATTGTGAATTATTTGCCGTTGCCTGTATATTAATTACTGTGAAAATGAGTCTGCCTGTACTGCACCCCCACATGCATGAACACACATCATGGCCACAGAAAGATAAAAGGCAATAACGTTGCAGCAGCTAATTTACAGAAAGTATCAAAACTGTATTACATCCGGCTGCTTCCCCAGGAGATAATTGAATCAACCGGGGTCTACACCAACACTTCTACACACACAATTAAATCAACTCCAACTGTTATTTGACAAAAGACTAATTAGCAAGCAGCAGATGTGACACCAAACATCATATATTAGAATCATTTCTAAAATGCATCTATAAATGTCAAACACGAGCAACAAAAAAAGTACAATGTTGTAGATCAGTTTCAGCCTAAATACCTGTCAAATGTGGCTCGAAATAAAAGAAGCTGAATGTTACAAAGCCGTAAACAATCTGGTAACTGCCTTTCTTGGCGAAAACAACAATCACTACAACCCCTATTGTTGTAACTGCCTCACACTCCAAGAGAAAATCACTGCTCTTTCCACTGAGTGACAGCGGCTTGTGAAAGAGTTCACAATGAGCACTCATCTTTAATTCAAACCCCTTTTTGTCAAACACAAAGCCAGGCAGTCTCATGCATTGGCAGTTTGTCTTAACTAGCGGTAAAGTTGCATCAGTAGCAAAGGTCAGTTTCATTCCTATTATCTACACACGCTGCGGGAAGGCGCTTCCATTTCAAGCAGATTATTTATCCCATTTCTCATTCTAACAAAGTACAGAGGTTCGATAGACCTGCAAAACGCCACACCCTACAAGAGCGATGTCAGGAAAGATTCATTTTCATGCATCACATATCGAGGACTGCTGAGCCGTGAAATACAAAAAAAACTTCTGTCAGGGTCTTTGAAAGGATCTCAGTGAAGAGGATCCTGAACACGGCGCTCATTCCACACCTGATGCTCTGCTACGTGACTCGCTGATGGATACAAACTTTGTGGAAAAGACGTGTTTTTCTTTACATTTAATCCTGCAGAGTTGCACTACTGCACCCAAGAAGTAACTTTACTTCTGATTTACTTTGTTTATGTGCTAGTTTGTGGTGTGGGAACACAAAGAAGAACTGTTTTCTTTGTGTTGCTTTGGTTCGAACAAGATTTGTATCTGACTTGAAGGGGTGTTACAAAAACTATGATAATTAAGCAGCGATAAACGTGATCCCTGCAGCGCAGCACTGAATCGCCATCGTCACTAACCAATCCGTAACATTAACCTGATGTTGCAATGGTTGAACTGATTTTCTCACTACATTTCCCTATATGGGAATCAGTTTTTCCAGACCATACACACATATACACCCCTACACACAGACACACACAACTACACACACACACATACACACACTCACACACACAAACTCCCACACACACACTCTCACACACCTACACACACACACACACAAACAATAACATATACACACACAAACACACACAAAATTGAAAAAAAGAATGTCGAAAATTTGCACAAAAAAAAAAAATATTGTGTCGTTTTTTGAAAATCGTTAATATGAAATTAATTAATGAAAATAAATACAAAATGGTTGGTACAAGTCAATTAACTAACAAAATAGTAAAGTATGTCGAAAATATCAGAACAAAATTATGGCGAAAATATGCAAAATATGACGTATAATAGTTTATCAAAAGATTTAAAAAAAGAATGACATATCAGAAAAAAAGAATGTTGAATTCAGAACCGAAAACCAAAAGTTTCTCCGTAATCCTGTTGACCAACAGAAAAACCACTTCCACAGTGGAAAGGGGATACAGGGGGCTGGTTGAAGACAGAAGAAAACATCTGCTTTGCTCAGAGACGCAACACTCTGTCTGCCTGCAGCAAAACACATTCTTGCAGCTAAAAAAAGCTCACGTAATGGAGCTTACAGGTATAGGAATAAAGAATGAACTTACATCGGAGCTCTTAGTGTTGTTGTGACCTGGGAACACCTGAAAGTGCCCTATAGGGCTATTTCTCTCTTTGTGGCACAGCTGCAATAAGCCCCTCTTCTGAAAGGCGACACTATGAAGGTGGTCTTCAAAGAGCTTATTAGAAAGCTACAGTAGACCTCTGGAGCCTTTAAGATATCTAGGATCAAACGCTTCCGACTTTCATGCTACCCACTCTTGAAGAAATCCATTCCCTCTGTCCCCTCTCTTACTTTCTCTCCACATCATTAGCTTCCCATACCTTCAAAAGAAAGTAATACATGCATTTTAAAACGGGATATATATTACAGGGTATCCAAATGCAACTATTTTGGGTCTCTAGCTCTGGAGTGTGAAACTATCTTGTTGTTGATTGTGATAAAGCAAGAGTCTTTGTGCATCTTAGGTAAGAGTTTTTGCACACAAAAAAAAAAAAAACAGGTAAAAGAGACTGAGCCTGAGAGAAGTTTAAAAATAAAGGTGTATAAGAAGGCAGAGAGAAGAGAGAGAGACCTTAAGGTGGCAAGAAAATAATTACACATTTTCCTTCACACCTTTTTTGTCTTCCAGCTACATTTGCCATTTACAAGACGAGCAACAAACAGAGCTTGGGTTCTCAAAGCGTAGCCTGGCCATGTTGTTCACCCTTTGATATTCAAAACAATGTGTATGTTCCTGCTCTGCTTTTATGAGCTTTTAAGATGTCCTGCACATGTTGCTGCAGGTTTGGGCTGCACAATTCATCCTAATTGAATAAACTCCCAATTTTGTCTCGCGCAATATCAACTTGGCAGTAGGTGGGAAATTTGATAAAGGAAATATATTTTTAAATATCAGTCTGAATAAATAATTGTGAAGCTGCAGATATGCCGGGCTACAAATCGTACTCTGAAGACTTTACGAATCATACAATGATTAATTTATTATATGTTCAATGATAATGAGGATAAAAATGCATAAAAGGTCATTCCCTCCAATATCATGAATACTACTGTATGGCATTTGCAATTCCAGTAAAAATATTATCAATTAGTTATTTTTCCGAAATGATGCAGCCTTAGAGCATGTATACAGAATGTGTGCATGTATAGCTCTATACAGCAGAGGCTTCATGGGTGTGTACATTGGGAATTATTAAGTCCCAGCTCCACTGAACAATTCATCTCAGCTCTTTCGTTACGCCAACTCCCCGTGCTCCTAATCCTCATTCCTAAAACGTGTACACAAACACACACACACACACACACACAGACACAGAGGGTGAGGGTGAGAATGTACATAGCTTGACTCTCCCTGGTTAGCGGCGGCAGTGTTTAATGAGCTGGAGGCCGAATGCCTTTCCTTGACTGCAGCCTGTGAGTGGTTAATTAATCAGACAGCTCTACTGTCTCACCCCCCCCCCCCCCCCCCCCTCTCACCCCCCTCTCTTTATCTCTCTGGAAGCAGCTCTACATATACTATTTCATACATGGGTGAGAGCCTTGAAATTGTCTCCCATGATGACACCTGATGCACCTCGTCACAGCATCCCACTGCATTACACTTCCAGAAATACACGGAGAGGCGCTCCCACTGTGAGATGATATTTTACCAACCGAGCAAAATCATTCAAGTCAGTCAAAGATATCTCGCACAACAAACAACCACAGGGCCACATGCTGTTCACTGATTGGCTCAAAGATGGACTGCATTATTCAAGAGGGATGAAATGATTGCTGTCGCCTAATTTGCATAGCTTCTTCCGGTGCCAGCTGGTATCCGTCACAGAGGATGACACGCAGAGTCCACATTGTGCCACGCGGCGATAAAAAGGTGAGAGACAAAAGTCCACAAGCCAACAGTGACTCTCCCAAACGGCGAGCGCTGTCATGGTTGATATTCAGAGGCACAGAGCGCAAACACAGAGGACGTGCTGAGAAAGATAACACGGTTCTGTCAGGGAGGCTGTCTCTGAAATTGTTTGAGTTTTTTTCTTTTCTGGTGTGGCTTTGATTTGTTTGATCTCTGCACAGGCATGGTCAGTATTGCTGGCCACATTTGAGTGTCCGTTTCAGATGAGATTGGTCAAAGGGAAGAAGAACTTATTTTGAACCAAAAACTTGACCACATGACACACAAATGCTGAAAAATGCTGAGTAACAAATGCACCCCTTTCCCGTCACATGAACTGATTGACTGTCTTATAAACATTTCTTATACTTTTAATAAGTATTAGTAATGTACTTTTAAAGGGCCCATGTCATGGCCATTTCCACTGATCATAATTCCATTGTTGAGGTCTACTAGAATAGATTTATATTGTGCAATTTTCCAAACTCACATTGGTTTCTCATACAGCATCTCTGTAAACTATTCACTGAATTTCACTCTCTGCCTTTAACGGCTCGTTGTAGCTCCAAAAGCTCCAGCCCCCACCCTCCCTGTGAGCACAGTGTGCTCTGATTGGTCAGGACGTTGTGAATCGCGCTGAGCTCCGTGGAGGTGTTGTTTCCTTGTTAGCGATACACAGCCAAACACAGCCAAACTCATCCTGAGCACACACAAAGTCACATCCGAAGTAAAAACAATAAGTGTGGCTTGATATTGAGTAAGAAAAAGGTTGATAAACGCTGTGAGAATGGGTCTGCAGAGAGAATTTCCCAACTGTCTGTTATCAGCCTGCAGCCAGGGAGGAGAAATCAGCTGAGCTGCCTGCTCCCTGCACACAGATGTGTGTGTGAGGAAGTCCGTGGATTGGTCAATTTGGACCAATCAGCGGGTGCTTAACGTAACGGCTCCGCGGACGTAACGTAACGGCTCCACGGATTGGTCTATTTCGTTCCGGGTACGGCATGACCGTACCCGGAACGAAATGGAAGAATCAAATGGACAATGACGTATCTCCAACGAGGCGTTTTGGGGAGGTATTTTCTGTGTTAGAGTTTTACTCGCTACAGGGTGTACTTTGAGGGTTTGTGACGCTGCACACTGTTTACATGCATAAAAACCTTCATAACACACAAGGGCACGGGTAATAACCGGAAAAGCATGACATGGGCCCTTTAAATGGCAGAATCATTAATGTGTTTTTTTTGCTTCAGTGAGGATTTGTGGTGAACTCTTCTACACGATCATTTCTGTACTAAATGAATAGATACAAGGTCAACATATTCCCAACACAGTAAAGTAACTCCCACTTCAGCCTCCACTGATTGGTCAGTTTCTAGCCAAAATGAGTTAAAATGGGTCAGAACAAGATCAAAAACGATAGAAAAGTAGGTGTTAAAGAAGCAAGATTGAATTCGTCAAAAGGAAGAAGCCTATTTATAACTAAAAACATGATTATTTGATAAATAAAATGCTAGGAAATGCTAAGAAACTAATGCACCACCGTCCCATCATTACACATTCAACATCTCAGTACTAATTCACTGATGTATTTTTGCCTCAGTGACAATTTCCACTGGTGAACTACTTCCTAAATGATAAGGTCAACCGTTTCCATAGACAGTTACGTGGAGTCCACTTCAGCCTCCACTGATTGGTCAGCTACTAGTTCCACCACCCACAATGAATTCAAATGGGTCAGAGCATGAATACATACAGGTCATAAGGTCATTATAGTCAACATTTAAAGATTCACAAGACGGTGAAGTAAATCCCACTTCAGCTTTCATTAATTGGTCAGCTACTGGTGTTCTTATACACAAAATAAGATAAAATGGGTCAGAGCAAGATCATATGAGCAAATGTAAAAAGACAGAAGGTGTAACAGGGGATGAAGCCTCTCAGATGAGATTTTTCAAAAGGAAAGATAACTTTTTATCACCAAAAATACGAACAGAATAGGATTTGTGTGTTTGCAATAACTTAGTTTGCGCCAATAATGAATTCCTTTGGTGAACTGCTTCCACTGCATGTTACATTTCTGCACTACATGAATACATACAAGGTCATAATAGCCAACATGTAAAGATTTGCCAGACAGTAAGTCCCTCCACTAATTGGTCAGCTTCTATAGTTATCCTACTAGAAATGAGTCAGAGCAAGGCCATGTGAGCGTGGTAGAAACAGCAGGTGTGAAAGAAGTTGGAGCCTCTCCAGGCGGCATGTAACCCCCCCCCCGACGCATTCACAATGAGCAAAGTGAGCAGCTCTGTCAGCCCCCTGGCAGCAATCAAGGAAGCCCCCCGAGGCTCTCAGCGTGTTCCCAGCCAGTTCATTACGGGGCGCAGGGCACAGCCGCTGTAGAGTCAGAGGGGGGGGGGGGGGGGGGCAGCACTGACGTGTGCTGGCTTACCTTCGCTCCGCACCGTGAAGGGAGAGTCTCCGGGTCTCTTGGCCGAGAGCTGGCCCCCGAGAGAGGTCATTAGAAAGCACAGGCTGAAGAAGCCAATCCCCACCACAAAGATCCTGCAGCAGATAGACAGAGACCGATTAAACGACACAAGAGCATGACAGGGTTTTTTTTATTCTTTTTTTTATTGAAGACACGTAGAAAAGACATTTGGTATATTGATACCACAATTACAAATGTTCAACCGTTCAAAGCTACTAGTGTTCAGCTTAGTCTCTACTATTGTACATCAATTGACAAGCTACATAGTTGATCTTCACTTGAAGGTGTACAATATTTAAACCACATGTATAGGCTATAACCAAAACAGACCATGTAGCTTGACAGGGTTAGAGCTCAGGAGATACAAAGTAGAGACAAGAAAGTATAAAATTACAAAAAAAAGCATGTGTGAAGAGAGTCAACATCACAGCAGGCTTCATGGAGCTTGAACACACTTTTTGTAAAGTTCATATTGCACCAATCAACCCACAGAAAAGAAGCACAGTGCACACGCTTGGCCGTGTCATCCCAAATGAACCATTACATGGATGGGTTTTCTGCATCACACTGTGCTCAGTGAGCTGACATCCAAAATAAAAGCATTATTATAGGCGAATGGGTTGCATTTTGGGAGGAAGAGGAAACACACAGCAAACATGTTGTGAGTCCTCCAGCTCTGAAAACAAATGTTTTGGATCGTTTAGCTCAAAACAGGCTCTTCTGCCACGCTCCAGGAGTCATGCTGGGAAAATGTTTGGAAAACAATCTTTTGTATTGAGGGGCACTGCAGGACAAATGGTTGCAATTCCATTCTTCAAGTCACAGCTGGAATTTGTATAAGGTGGGAAAACTGACAACAGAGAGGCTGCAGTCACTCCGTTAGAGACGGAGAGAGTGATAGTGCCATTTTACTGTGCAATATGTGAGGTAATGATGGAAAAACTCAATGTTCAGGGAAGCATTTACGCCGTGAGGAAAGTATTTGATGCTACAGTGACAACACATTGAACTGTACAGCATGTGAGGTGCATGTTCAATCAGGTCTGGAGGCAGAATGTGAAACACCACTGACTGCACTCAGAAAGCTGTCAATCATCAGGGAACTTCACACCTGGAAGACTACAACCATCTATCACTAACACTATTGATACTGATTCCTAATTTTCTTATTTCTAATGAGCCGTTCAGCTTGTGTTCCTGATCAAAAGTTGTAATGACTTTATATCTGCTTCAGTTGCTTTCCCTCCTCTACATCTGCTGCAGGTAGTTTCAGCTGAGTAAGCAAACGTTAATTATGGCACAGCAGGTATCCTGTTGTTCCAATTAATGCACATTTTCTGAACTTGCAAGAGTAGAAAACACCAGGAGGCAAACACTATTTACATTTACGGTGACTTTTTGTAGTCTGATGATACTGATACAGAATAAGAAAATGTACAAGGGTGTGTAGTTTATTGTTATAATTTGCCATGTCAGTGAATAGAGATGTAACAGATCGAAGAGGACTTGTTCTTACCTGAATGGTTTGAAAGTGAGAAGACATCTCCTCACCATAATGCACAGGTCGCTGCTGGCTGCAATCATTTTCCACACACGGGCAAAGCGCTCCTTACCATTGTGACAACCAGCTTCAAAAACATAACTTTAAAAAACCACAGTCCTGAGGATCGACGGTGTGCGCGGGCAACTTCCCAGCCCGACAGCTGCGTGTGTGTGTGTTTTGCTGTGTGTGTGAAACAACTTCAGCAGGAATCCCGCAGGTGCGTCCTGCTGCAGCAGCGCCTCGGGTATAGTCCTCCTTTTCAGATTGTGGAGCGGAATAAATGTGGAGAAATAATCTGTGACACTCAGTTAGGATTGTACCCCGGACATTGTTGGATAGCAGCGCCGAGTGGAGCCACACGACTGTTGTGTTTGAGTTCCTTCTCTGAGATGCTGCTGGAGCTCTGACTTATTCTCCTCTCATTATGGGAGTAGCTGGTTTACTGGTAGCGCCATCTAACGACCGGAAAACAACACATGTATTTACTGTGTTTACCTTAAGAAAACAGACCACAGATAGAATAACCAGAGAACAAGTATAAGTCACTAAATTGATATGATCCTGCAAACAAGGCTGTGTACGATGATAATAACATTTAGCTGAGTCTTTTATCCCAAACGACTTTCATTAAGTGCATGCGGATCCCAATTACAAATTTAAAAATAGCAAGAATCCTGCAAACTTGAAAGCAATCCGTTATAAGTGATACAGAAATGAGAATTCATTGTTTTTAGTTTTTATTGACAAAGGAGGAGTAAAAAAAGATTTTGGATGGAAGATTTGTGGACTTTGATCAATATGCAAAAAGTTCTTATCAGTAGATGAATGGAAGTGATACAGTGGTAGGTTATTCCAGCAAAACCAAGCACTATATAGTCTCATTAATGATATGCAATTGTCTCCAAAACTAAATTGTAAAATGTAATACTGTACAGAATCTCATACATTTCAGCACCGAGGATAGCTCCGGCTGTGGCCCAGCAGCTCAGCAGCTACACCCAGAGGACTGAGCACAGAATACACTGACAGCTCAAAGATAATAGTGTCCCATTTCCTAGAAAAAAGGCTTCTTCTTCATATTTATTTATGGCTTTTAAAAAGACATAGTGAAAGTTAGAGCCGAAAAACTGGCAGATTTGCTCAAGATAGATATCTTTCAAGTAAAACTGTTGTCATGATCTATTGAGGATTGTGCTGTGGAAGAAATTACACATCAAGGCCTTCCTGATAAAATGCTGAGTTTAACTTCATTTAAAAGGACATCTTCAAGCACAATCACAAAGGGAAATGCTGGTAAAGTCACCTAGATGTTTCTGTTTTACATATTTACCGTTCTCTTTTAGTTTATCCTTGGCCTTGTGAGAAATATGGATAAAAAAAATCTCAAAAAAAACATTGTGACTTGACCTAAGTATACTAAGTGTACCATCTTACAGTTATCATAGAAAGAGGGAATCGACAGGTCGTCCAAGGCCACATCCGGTTTCGGCCTAATGGACAGCAACCGGCAGCGGCATCCTCTGTTGTCATGGAAACTGTTTTCACCCCTTCTATGTTGAGCCTCACATGTTGCCTTTTGCAGAGACTGCTGGTACCATGAGCCTGCATGGGCTGAGGTCTGGAAATGCACCACTCGTCAGATCACATTCACTTCAAATCAGAATCACAATACTTGAATTATCCGTGAGGGAATTTACATTTCATGACAGTCTATTCTGTTTTATTGTATTTACTTGCACTATTGTATCTGTTTGATTGTGTTGCACAGTTGGAGGAGCCTGACCTAAGATTTTCATCGACATAACTACACTGTAGCTATGCACGAATGACAATAAAAGCCTTGAATCTTGAGTTGCACCTTTCCAACATAAAATAAATACATATTAATAAAAACATAAGAAGTTAAAGTAAATATGACTTTGTCTTGACAATGCTTGCAGGGCTTCATTACAGGACAAGGTTACATAAAACTTCAGCTAGTGTCTACATGTAAGTTAAAAAAGGTTGTCTTATGTTGAGTCTCTATTTAATTAGTGTGTGTGTGTGTGTGTGTGTGTGTGTGTGTGTGTGTGTGTGTGTGTGTGTGTGTGTGTGTGTGTGTGTGTGTGTGTGTGTGTGTGTGTGTTCATTGAATCTGGGATGAGCTCTAACTCCCTTTTGATAAGAGGAAGATTCATAATGCCACCTGAAAAAGTTAAAGCAAGGACACCACCACCAGCAGCCTTTCAGGATATCACTTCATCTTATCTCTCTCATCCGCAATTTCTACTTTCCCTTTTTCATGGCTTTCTACAGTCCTAAGTAATTCTTCCTGTCTATAAGTCTTTATTGTTCTTCTTGTTCTTACTTTTCTTTCTCCTGCTGCACATTGACCTCATCACCACTGCATTATCCACAATATGTGTTATCTTGCTGTCTTATATTGCCTCTCTGCCTGAGTCTCTCTTTATTTGTGTCTGTCTGTCTACGTGTCCCTTGAGTATCTCCTTCCACTGCACTCTCTCTCTCCCTCCCACTGTTTGCTTTAAATCCCTCTGCTATACTGAGGATTCACAGAGCCAGACGCCCAAGGACAAATAACTTCAAAGCATTTCCTTTATATTAAACACGTTTAACGGAGAAATATACATCGGGGAAAAGCTGAAGTGGAACATGCAGGCTTATGTTTTACACCATGGGAGGAGAATGAATTGCACTTAGCTTCGCAGCAGAGATAAAACCCAGTCATATCTAATCGTATGTGCAGCTAGTGTTTGTGCAGCGAGTGTTTTTTTCTACCAATGTGGGAGGGAATCAGGGACTGAATCCTAAGCAGCACTTCACAGGACTGTCTTCTTTGCTGAGATTCACATAAAGAAACTGAATAGCTTACAAAGTGTTTTCATAACATATAATCACATACCTGCCTTCAGTGCCATTCAAATGCAAGAGTTGATGAAAAGAATTGTGAAAAACCTTGAAACGGCACTCATCAGGTGGAGAAATCACTGGGCTTATTGTTTTTCTGGATATTAGACCACCAGAAGACAAACCATAAAACCATGTCTTAGCTCATTGTTCATATAAAAAGTTACAGCCAACTGCTTGGTTACTAATCTTAAGAACATGAGATCAATTATGCATGTCAATTCACTTAATAGGATGTTTTTTTGTCTGGCTACCTTTCAAAAACCTTAACGTTGAGCATAGATTATTTGTGGATTGATGACTATTTCCACACATTAACGACTTTACAATAAAAGCTAAATTGACAAGAAATGAACAAACTGACCATGGCAAAATGACATTGCCTTTAATATTTTAAGCAGCTCTTGGACCACATCATTCAACATGTTTCAGGTGGAGAACCAGCTTTTGACATTTTGCTAGTCCCACAATGATCTGCAATTTTGTTTGACATCGACTGACTCTAACCATGGACACTTGAAAAGACTATTTTTCACCCCCTCCAGCCTGCTGCACTATCAGCTACCTACAGTATGCTCTGAGTTATTTATCACAGAGGGGCTCTCAGCAGATGACTGCTCACAGATAGATCACCTGTTTTACACTGCCATAAATGTCTAACGCTACCATAAATGTAACTGGGAGTGATAGCTCAGCGCCTGCGATGCTCTAATGTTGGTGCTGAAAATATAGCAAGAGTCCTAATGTTCATTACAGCTCCATCAAGATTCAATGCATTCAAATCTAAACGTATATCTTCTCCCTCTAGGCTCTCGCAGCTACATCATAATGAGATACAATATGCCATCTTCCATTACATTTCATAAAAAATGTATAATTTAATCAACAGTTACACAGTATAGGCTTCATAAATGGATGTGAGAGACTGTATACCTGCAGAGACGCAACTCACATGTAGCTTCAGAGTTTCAGATATTTACGTTGTTATCTTAACGCCACACTGTATGAAAAGAGGTCGATCTGTCAAAATGGGGGGACTTATACAAGGCAAGGCAAGGCAAGGCAAGTTTATTTATATAGCACATTTCAACACAAGGCAATTCAAAGTGCTTGACAAAAATGAAAGAGTCCGACCCTTGTCAATTAACTACAGGCGTCCCTCAGGGCTCTGTCCTTGGTCCCCTCCTCTTCTCTCTGTACACAAACTCGCTCGGATCGGTCATTAGCATGGTTTTTCGTACCATTGCTACGCTGACGACACCCAATTCATTCTGTCTTTTCCCCGTTCTGAAACCCAGGTCGTCGCACGCATCTCTGCTTGTCTAGCAGACATCTCTCAGTGAATGTCTGCTCACCACCTCAAGCTCAACCTTGACAAGACTGAACTGCTTTTTCTTCCGGGAAAAGAGTGTCCCACTCTTGACCTAACAATGTTGTTTCCCCGACTCAGACTGCAAGGAATCTGGGTGTGACCCTAGATAACAACCTGTCCTTCACTGCAAACATCGCTGCTACAACCCGCTGCTGCAGATACACGCTTTACAACATCAGGAGGATACGTCCCCTCCTGACCCAGAAAGCGACACAACTTCTGGTCCAGGCTCTCGTCATCTCACGCCTAGACTACTGCAACTCCCTTCTGGCTGGTCTACCTGCATGTGCCATCCGACTTCTGCAGCTCATCCAGAATGCAGCGGCTCGTCTGGTCTTCAACCTTCCTACATTTTCCCACACCACATCGCTCCTCCGCTCCCTTCACTGGCTTCCAGTAACTGCTAGAATCCACTTCAAGACACTGGTACTTGCGTACCATGCTGTGAATGGATCTGGCCCTTCCTACATCCAGGACATGGTTAAACCATACACCCCAGCACGTGCACTCTGCTCTGCATCAGCCAAATGTCTCGCTGCACCCGCACTGCGAGTCAATCAGTCATCAGCAAAAACACGTCGGTTTGCTATCCTGGCTCCAAGATGGTGGAATGAGCTCCCCATTAACATCAGGACAGCAGAAAGCTTACACATCTTCCGGCGCAGACTGAAAACTCCTCTTTTTCAACTCCACTTCGAGCAATACAATTACTAACAAAGCACTTATGGCGCGTTTCCACTACAGCGCGGAGCACGGTTTAAGAGGGCTGTGACGTCAGCGGCCCGTTTTTGGTTGCGTTTCCACTTGGCCTAGTACCGGCCGGCGGGTCCTAATTCACAGTTTTTCTGGCCTCATAAAATCGTGGGTCTAGGGCCTTATATACTAATAAAGGACTGGCTTATCTAAAGCCAGTTGAGTAGCACTTGAAATGTTTTGGCTCTATGAAACCTGATGTACTTATATGATTCTGTTTTCTTCAAGTTGGTATCTTCTTGGTTGAATGCACTTATTGTAAGTCGCTTTGGATAAAAGCGTCAGCTAAATGCAATGTGTGACGAAGGTAACTTCGTCACTGTGGACTGATGGCTTCGGGCCTTGTAATATTGCACATGTGGTTTAGTTTGAAAGTGTTCCCCCTCCCGTTTTGTCTGTGGCTGTTGATTGTGTTCACTTGGGCCCGTTCTCATTTCATCAAATGTCCTCCTTCGACTCCTCGGTCCTCCGGTAGTGACCCGGAAATGAATTTTAGCGCGCCATGTTGAAGGACATCTCATTTCTCGAAATGCACATCGAGGACCGAGCATCGAGCGTCGAGGAGGCTCTCTGGAGGAGCTATAACCGAGGATACACTGATGGGTCCTCCACGGTCCTCCACGGCTCCTTCGTGGATGCATTTCCGGGCAACAGAGATGTTTCAAAGAGTCGTGACGCACGGCCGGACTTATCTCAGCCAATGACAGATCTTGCATGCATCCCCTGGATATTCTTTTATTAACTGCTTTCAGTCATCGCGACGCGATGTTTACGAGGAGAACAGCTGTGAGGTCCGTGCAGAAAGCAGAGCAGTGTGTATAATATATATCACTCAGTATAACAGGCCTACAGTACTCTCTTTATTTGCTTTAGTTTAGTAGATATCTACAAACAAAGAGTCGATATTTTTCTAAAACCATTTAGTGCTTCACATAATAAAATACACAACGGCTATAGCCTGATTATTAAGCTTTAGGAGCTGTAGGTGCGTGTGTGTGGTGTAGGTGTGTGTGGTACAATGTGTGCGTAGATGCAGCGGACAGACAGGTCTCAGTTGGTTTGGTGTCCTCTGCTTACTTTTAATACTTGTAAATAAAACTTTTGGCCCGTAATTTATTTTCCTCATTGTAGCGACCAGAGAGGGAGAGGGGGGGGGGGATATATCCAGTCTCTGATAGTGTTATGTTATTATGAGAGTGCTCTGTTTGATTCTGAAATTGTATACATTTATATAAATATATATATATATAAATATCTCTTTATATATATATACATTTA
>NW_022987720.1:24954163-25136663 GCF_902827165.1 Trematomus bernacchii
TGTGTGTGTGTGTGTGTGTCCGCATCTGTAGCCTGTTATTGTCTCATATACCGCACTGTGAATGAATGAAAGTAAATATAAAGTCGTCATGAACACATCTGTCCATCAGACAGAGGGCTGCTGTGCCTCCTGTCATCATTAATGGACGTCTCTTTAAAATGACCACTCAGAGGAGAGGAGTTCTCATTTCTCTAACCGCCTGCTGCTTCCCCTCCTCTCTCCTCGGTTCCCCTCCTCGGCTCCTCTGCTCGCATCTCCTGTGGGCGGGACTAAGTCTCGAGGATAGGAGTCGAGGAGGGGAGTCGAGGAGGGACATTTGATGAAATGAGAACGGGCCCTGGTGCCCTGTGTTGTCTCCTCTCCACCTGTGTCTTATTGGCCTGATTAGTGTGTGTGTATTTAGGCTCTGTTTTCCCTGTCAGTGGACAGGTAGTGTGTGTGAGATCCTTGTGGCTGCTGACTGTGTTCACGGGAGACAGTCATATTGAGGCTGTGTATCCTGTACCACAAAGAGAAATAAATGCCCACACCGGGTTATATTTGAACTCTCTGCCTCTGCCTCCTTGCTTGGTCGGGCCGCTCAACGGTCAGCTTCACACAATGTAATGTAATGTAATGAAAGACATTAAGAGCATTAAGAAACATATTATGAAAAACATTTAAAAACACTAATTTAAAAGCAAAGATACATGAATAAAGGTTACAGTGCAGTGTAAGATATACACATCATAAACAAGACCAAGATCACCTTTTATGTTGGTTTATTCCAACAGATCATTGTGTGACAGTTGTGTGAAATGCAAACTTTTAATAAACACTTAAAGGTAGGGTAGGTAAGAATGGAGAAACCAGCTCGAGTGCGCTATAATTTGAAACTATGCCGCTTCCTTCAGACTTCCTTATAGAGCCCCTCCTCCAACACACATGAACGTGCACATGACCAATGAGGGCACGAGATAAGTTTGTGCACAGATGGAAGGCTGACAGGCAGGTAGGTCATCCAGTTATTTTAGCCGGGCCGGCTCAGATGATTGGTCGTGCTTTTTACAGCGCTACGGCTTCACAGATGTATTTATTGTCAAAGCATTTAATGTATTCATTGCTATCGGGATGTTAAGAGTATTCCATGGAATATAACAAAAAGTGTTTCTGAAGTGAATTACCTACCCCACCTTTAATACTTTAACCTGTTGGAGATTTTCTGAAAATCCCAGTTCATGTTTGAGGAGCGTTTTGGATAACTGTGTGCGAGGTATAACAGCCTGTAGTTTTACTCAGAGGGGAGAGGGGTTTTGTGATCGTAATATAATACCTTCCATTTCTCAAAGTCACATACTACTTGAACAATAATAACTAAACGGCTGCCACTTGAGCAAACATTCACAGGGTCTTTTCCATTAGTTTGTGTATGTTCTTTGTTAAATGTACTATAACAAGGTAGGAATTGCATTACAATGCAATACAATACTGTCCAAAGGAGAGTTGGCACACTTTGCCTTGCTTCAGGTTACTTTCACCACAAGCAAAGAGGACAATTCAAAGAGAAGCTGGAGCATTATAACCAATCAAAATGGGCTAGACCTTGGGGTGTGCGGCAGCTGCTATATTGATTTTTTATTTTTTTTATTTTAGCCTTTATTTAACCAGGTTAAAAAATCCCATTGAGATCAACGATCTCTTTTTCAAGGGAGACCTGCGGTACATTAGTTACACATATAAAAACAAACAGAAAACAAAAGGACATCACAACAAAATTACAGGGGTATACATTAGCAACCTATTTACATTTACAGGTATCCAATAACATTTCATCCAGCCGTGCTTTAAAACGATGCAAGGGAATCAAAATGCTCAGTTTCAATATTTTTTGCATGGTGTTCCAAGCCAGAGGAGCAGCGCACATAAAAGCTTTAGTACCTAAAACAGTCCTAGCACTTGGCACATGTAATAAAAACACATCCTGGGATCTCAGGCAATAGCTACTTGCCACTCTCCGTGAGATCAAAGAGCATATATAAGTCGGTAGTTTACCCAGCATGGCTTTATATATGAATATGTACCAATGACTGAGCCTCCGACCAGTAAGTGAAGGAAGACCTGCCTTGGCATACAGGGTACAGTGATGAGTAAGTACTTTACAGTTAGTAACAAATCTCAGAGCACTGTGATAGGCGGCATCTAACCTTTCCAGGCAATGGGCAGGTGCATTCATATAGATCAAATCACCATAGTCTAGCACAGGTAAAAAGGTCACAGTGACTAGCCTTTTCCTGGCTTCAAAAGAGAAACAGGACTTGTTTCTGAAAAAGAAACCTAATCTAACCCTCAGCTTTTTAAGCAGATTAGTGACCTGAAGTTTAAAAGTAAGACAATCATCAAGCCAGATACCAAGGTATTTACAACAGCTAACCACTTGGAGTACTTGTCCTTGCATAGTCACAATATCCAAAGCAGTCTCTGGAGTCTTTTTAGCTTTAGAAAAGAGCATTACCTTGGTTTTCTCAACATTTAAAAGAAGTTTTAGTTCAGAGAGCTGAGTCTGAATAATGTTAAAAACAGCCTGTAATTTAACAACCGCCTCCTTAATGGAGGGACCTGCACAGTACATCACGGTGTCATCCGCATAAAAATGCAAAGTAGCTTCATCCACATTTTCACCTAAACTATTGATGTAGATGGAGAATAAAAGTGGACCTAAAACAGAACCTTGAGGAACACCATTAGCAATGTTCAACCACTCAGAAGACAGCCCATCAAAGTGAACACATTGGGACCTTTCAGAGAGGTAGTTCACAAACCACCCCACTGCATGGCTGGATATGCCAATACTGAGTAGCCTCTGCTTTAAGATGCGATGATCGACGGTGTCAAACGCTTTGGAAAGGTCAATAAATAGAGCTGCACAACTCTGCTTTTTATCTAAAATACTTGTAATGTCATTCACCACTTTCATTGTGGCAGTGATGGTGCTATGTTGCTTTCTGAAACCTGACTGATGTTTAGACAGGATGTCATTGTTACATAAAAACTCCTTTACCTGTTCACTCACTAGGCGTTCAAGAACCTTAGCCAGAACTGACAATTTCGAGATTGGCCTATAGTTATTTAAAACAGTTGCCTCCCCTCCTTTTAGTAGTGGCAGGACATACGCTGACTTCCATACTTTAGGAATTGTGTTTGTGCTGAGGGAGAGGTTAAAAAGAGCAGTGAGAGGTGGAGCAATAAAATCTGCAGCTATCTTAAAAAGAAAGGTTCTACGTTGTCCGGGCCAGCCGGTTTCTTAGGATCTAACTTAGATAATGCTTCATGAACAACATTTACAGTAAAAGGAGTAAAACTGAAAGGGTTTTCCAGACCACATTGTTCAGAGTCACCGACTGTGGTGTTCACAGAAGCAGAGTTAGTCACAGAATCAAACATAGAACCGCAGGACACAAAATGCTCATTAAAACAATTTAACATGGTGGCCCTGTCCGATATAGAGCCAGATGTTGTGGTAATGCACGGAGGTAGCTCATTTCGGATCTCACCGGTGGATAGCGATTTTATGGCTTTCCAAAATTTCCTAGGATTATTTAGGTTTTCTGTAGTAACTGACAAATAGTACTTCGACTTAGCACTTTTGACATGTGAAGTGAAGCTATTTCTTAGCTGCCTAAAACGCAGCCATTCTACCTCTGAGCCTGATTTCCTAGCCTTTGCCCAGGCCTTGTTTCTCTCATGTAGGAGACTGGACAGTTCAGCAGAAAACCAAGGATTGTCTCGTCCCTTTACTCTAAAAGTACGTAGGGGTGCATGTCTATCTATAATTTCCATAAAACCAAGATAAAAATAAGACCATGCCGTTTCAACATCAGCACACAGATCGATTTTTCCCCAATCAAACCCAAACAGATCATGAACAAAACCCTGCTCCACAAAATGTTTTATGTGTCTCTTAATAATAAAACGAGGTTTAACCTTTTGGACCTTAGTGTCCCTAATTGTGGCTACAACACAGTGGTCACTCACATCATTTGCAAATACTCCCACAGATGGGTATTTATAGGGAACATTAGTTAGAATGAGATCAATTAGGGAGGATTTATTAGGGGACTTAACGTTAGGGCGAGTAGGACTGTCAACAATCTGAGTAACATTCAGAGAGATACAAAGGTTTTTAAAATCCTCTGATACTGCAGTTAACCAGTCCCAGTTAAAATCTCCAAGTAGCACTATTTCCTTGTAGTCTAGTTGCGATAAAAGTTTTGCTAGTGAAGACAAGGAGTCCTTGACAGCTGAGGGGGGTCTGTAACACCCCACCACCATGACTTGTTGCCCCTTTGCCACTTCTATATTTAAGGCTAAAAATTCGAATTGCTTACTGACAGATTTGGAAATCAATGTGGTTACACTGAACTTATTCTTAACATAAATGGCAACTCCACCACCTTTATTAGGCCGGTCGGTACGATACACATTATAACCATTTAAGGATATGTCAGAGGCCAAAATAGTTTTATTTAGCCATGTTTCTGATAACACAATGACGTCAGCGTCAGTCGAGCTTGCCCAAATGCGGACAAAATCTAGTTTACCTAACAGACTGCGCACATTCAAGTGGATGAAACCCAACCCAGACCTAGCTTTAAAATCAGCAGGAGTAGCGATCTGACTACTACTACTGCGCGGACCAGGGTTAGGTTGAACATTTCCTGACAGTAATAACAACAACAAAAACAGGCATCTTTTCCTCTTAATCGACACACACACATTGTCATCTACTTTAGAATCACCGGAAAAGTCTGCGAGAGTTTGATTAGAGTTTAAGAAGCAGTCCTGAAGTACCATCATCGCAGGCAAACAAAAAAGACAAACATATTTTGTCGAGCAGATTGTCTGCGACAAGGTAACCGGTAACTGTTTGTGTAACACATCCGACCCTTTGCAGGGGATGCCTACTGCGGGTGGCAGAACAGACCTGAATCCAGTAGGCTTCTCAGGATGACTAGAGATCTTCTCATAGTCCAGAACAGTTAACAGGCACAGCAGAATCACGATATGGGCCATTTTCCCAGACCAGCACACAGTATCCACGATGTTCCTGGGGCAAAAATCCTCCTCCTCACAGCAGCAAAGGACAGGCGAAAGCAGCAGCGAGGAAGCGCTCCGGTCTCTCCGTGGTATCCCCGGGGTAAAAGGTCTCCTCAGCAAGGCAGCACACGACACTGGAGCACACGACAGATGGGAGCAGGCCTCTGCAACAGCAGAACCAGGACAGGTGGAGAGCAGGCCCCAGCCGCGGCAAATCCTCCTCCGCACAGCAGCACACGCCCGGTGGAAGCAGGCCCCAGCCCGAAGCGTGGAGCCACTCTACAGGTGGGAGCAGGCCTCCGCAGATCGTAGATGACCTGATTGTGGTTTCAGTAGTGTGTAGGATGTGAGAGTAATTCACAGATATTGCCCTAATGCTGCCGCTTATTCATGCGACGAACATCGTCGAGAAAGTCTAAAGACAACGTCGTGGCAAATACTACTGTATAGAAAAAGCACCTAAATCACATCAAAACGTTTTAAAGTAACGAGCATATGGATGCACGGACAAGCGCTGAAAACTTGCATCCGAATCTTCCGGGTGCGCGTAACCGTCTTGTGATGTCTGATAATAGATGTCCTGAGAAAAATCAAAGTCACCACAAACACCTGAACCCTTTAAACTGTGTATCTGCCATCAGGTGCGGTGTAGTCTCAAAGATAAGGAAACATTTAAACAAGATTTGAAGGGATCAGTCATAATTTAAGTTTAAGTTAGTTTAAAGTTATCTTGTGGAATAAAGTCAATTTCTTTCAATACCTCAAATGAAGGAAAAGAAGTAAGGCTTCGCTGCAGCTCTGTTAGTTCAGCCCTCATGCTGTGCTGTACAGGAAATACAGTTTTATATTGTTTCTCCATCATTTTTGCAGTCTGAAAATAGTGCACTCATCAGATCTGTAGTACAGACAGGAGCCTGACACATCAAACAAAGCTTTTCCTGGAGGTTCAGAGCCGATCAATCTTATTTTTCTACCTCCACAACAAAGATTGTGTTGTCTTTTACCTGAAGGGAACAGATTGTACACTGAAACTAAATAACAGAACAAATGTTTCAACTCTGAAAAGCATATAGCATGGTTTATTGTTGTTTATTACATGGTTTAGTTGAATACTCGATTCTGATTGGTCAATTCAGAACACGTGACACGTTGTTAATCCAGAACAGACAGACCGCTGTCAAGGATTTATGACCGTTGTTAAGGACGCTCAAATCTGCAGAAAGAAGTCCGGTCGATTGAACTGTATACAGTTTGGCTGAAAAGCAAACTGCATGCAGTTTGCTTTTCGAACTGACAAGACAAGAGCACCACATCGGGTCAGTGCCTTTCCATGTTGTCTGTCCTTACACACACATTAGCGGTAGCGATACAACTGTGGCAATATTGTTTTCAGATGTGTCATCTGCGAAACCCCCGCAAGGAGAGAGGATCGAGGACAGAAACGTTGATCTCAATATCCCTAAAGATTTCCCATTCACCATGTCACGTTCAGGTTAATGTTAATTACAGCTAAGGCTCAAATGCTAACATGCACAGAGTTAGTTGCTATCGAAGCAGTTCCTGCCGTTGCAACAGCCTAGTTCAAACATCAACAACGGACTATTTTTCGTAGCGGATGAATGTCATTTTAAATCAGTTACAACTATGTTTTTAATCATTAAAAACATTTTCTAAAACAATAAAAGCATTTCAATTAATATTGGGAGTCATATCGTTACTTTGTTGAGAATGTGGCCATGTGCCGATCTAGATCCCTCCGCTTCGCGTCGGGCTCCTGATCTGCCTGTCGGTGTTCTTTTACCCATAATGACCGCGTCGCTGCACATTATCCCTTACTTGTTTTGGTTTCTTCAGAAAAGTGTTTGATATCATACCTGACTCCAGCTGTTCTCTTTACCTCACCTGTCCACCAGGCGTCCTCAGCACCTGGCGCTCACTACTGACTGATTTGCCAACTTTTCCTCATCTTAAATGACATCTTGCATGTAAAGACCAGACAGGTATATGGGGGTGTTGTTTGCTCTTGGCTTCTCTAGGTTATCTGTTCCCACATGCTTACAGTCAATCTGTTGGCATTTCTTCTGTCTGTTTTTGCCAATCTTTCATCAATGAAAAAAATAATAATACAAACAAATATATATGTTTTTTGATTGGTCTCTCCACTCTGGCTATCATTTATTTTCATATTAGGCATGATCACCATGTGGACACAATAATAAGAACACATTTGACCACCAGATGTGAATGCAAAGACCAATGAATGTGTTGTTACTATCCGGAATACATATCCAAATACAGATCACATTTTATTAACTGGCTTTAGTTAAACTATTAACTATATTTTAAAAGGTCCCTCACTGATATAAGTTAATGCATGTTTTTATTATGATGAAGAGTAACTTGTTATTTCATGCTTATCTTACTTGTTCATACAGGATTGCTGATGTCTAGACGGAGAGCTTTGCTTTTGTGTTTTCCACCACATCTAGCTAGTTCAAGCAAATTGCTTGCTTTTACCTTTACCAGCAGACCCACTTTCTCCACACACATCACAGCCCTTTTTTTACTGTTTGTTGTAAAACTGGAGAAAGTCATTGGGACAGTAATTAAAAAATTCAGAGGGGAGAAAGTGCCACTAATGTCAAATCCAATACATCTAAAATGCAGCTGTTGCTGTGATGAATAGAGACACATCAAATGTTACAAAAATACTGATTTGTTGTCAGCAGGACATACAAAAACGTGTTGCTTATGTAGCTGCAGGATTTTAGAAATCTGCTTGTTGTTGTCCTTTTTTGTATTTAGTTACAGCCTGCACAGTTTGTTCTTCTGGCATTACAGTCACATGCCAGGCCAAGCTGTGACTGCATAACGAAATCCACCTACGGAATATAAATTGCCCAAACTTGTGTTTGCTCGAACAAAAGCCAATTCCTATGGAGACGCTTTGGTGTTAGGCCAGGGGTGTCAAACTCAAGGCCCGGGGGCCAAATCCGGCCCGCGACTTCATTTTATGTGGCCCCACAAGAGCTTGCAAAGAATATAATGTTTATTATACGGTTACATGCTACTTTACAGAAGCACGTTGCCCATAAACGACATGTCCCACAATGCATCTCAAATTTGACTTTTTCTCAGAATTTGACTTTGTCATATGATTTTTTTTCTTAGAATTAGCCTTTTTCTCATAAATAGATTTTTTTTCAAAATGTTACTTTTTTCCCAATATTTCACTTCTCTATTTCAAAATGTCACTTCTTTTTTTTTTTCTTTTTTTCAGAATGTGGCTTTTCTTTTAAAATCATATTGGGACATTCTTACTGAAGAGACTGCAATTATTTGCCCTAGACTTCTGCTTTCAGATGTAGTTAATTATGAAGTTATTACCCTATCCGATAATAATCCAATGCAGAGGCAATAATGTAATATAATACATTATTTTATATATATTCAATATTTATATACGTCTTTTTATATAGTCTTAAAGTTACAACCGGCCCTTTGAGTGCAACCATAATGCTGATGTGGCCCGTGATGAAATTGAGTTTGACACCCCTGTGTTAGGCAATAATCTTATAAACATAAATGCCACCAAAGCTGCTTGTAAATCTGAGGTTTACCAAGCACTGCAGTGAGTCACCGTTTTTTAGCGTTTTTTAGATATGTGAGTCTTGAGTGAGATTTAGTAGCTATTATTGAATTATATTCGCCACACCATAAGCAAATAAACTGGTACAAAAGGCTGTTGATCTTCTTCTAAAGTATTGCATTAAAAAAGAACGCATACAAATGTAAAATAGAACTTATTAGAAAGTTATTTTGTGTGCGTTATTTGTTGGGACCCCATCCTACTTTCTAAAGAACATGTAATGCTCTCATTTTCTCCAGTGGAAACTGCCAAATGGAACTCCTACTATCGGATGGTTCAGACACTGAACATTGTCCGGGGCAAATTCTGATGGAAACGGCAACAATGACCTAGAAAAACCTTTGAAGAATATTCCAGTAGCCTCTCTGTTTTAAATAAAGGAACACAAAATAGTTTACATCAGGGCTTCTCAAACTCCGGACCAAGGTCCGGATCCGGACCGAACTGCAAATCAATCCGGACCGAACCCTGTGTCCCATTATAAAAAATAAAAAAAAATATTAAAAAAAAATTATGATTCTGATAAATTAATGTACATCATCATGTACGCGCGTCTTGTGTCTGACGCGTTGTGAGAATGAACGTGCATATATATTTACTTGTGTGCGCGAGCGTGACACGCATAGCAGACCGCAAGTTAACCGCAAGTTTACATTGACTTTCTAATGCTTCCAATGCCTTTTTTGCCGAGGTTCAAGGCATTGTCTACAGACAAACAGTGCAATTTCTCCCACTAGTTCAAGCCACCATACTGTATGTATGTATTTAATGTGTGTGTGTGTGTGTGTGTGTGTGTGTGTGTGTGTGTGTGTGTGTGTGTGTGTGTGTGTGTGTGTGTGTGTGTGTGTGTGTGTGTTGTGTGTGTGTGTGTGTGTGTGTGTGTGTGTGTGTGTGTGTGTGTGTGTGTGTGTGTGTGTGTGTATACAGGGGCGCCGTTTACCGACAGGCAAGGCAGGCAAGGCAGGCAAGTGCTTGGACCAGAAGGGGGCCCCCAAAGAAGGTAGATTAAGAAGGTCCACAGCAACGACAACATGAAACACCCTTTAATTTACTGCAACGACACGTCGGGAAACCCCCTCAAGGGGGCCCCATGCAAAGAGCGCCAAGAAACTGCTTCTCAATTTTAGTTTCGTTGCCCCGCTCGGGGGGGGACGGGGACGGGACTTTACTGGCATTGATCCGGACCAGTGGCCTTGTATAAAGTTCACAACTGGACCTTTAATAAAAAAGTTTGAGTACCCCTTGTTTACATGGTCAGTAATTACGTGCGAAGATTGCTTTTTGGATTAAAGAGGAATAATAATGCTTGGTTTAATTTATTAATTAAGTATTAAACATGTCAAATGTTTGCTAAAATGAACATTTGACAACCTTTTAGGGCTAAAAAATAAGCAAGAAAAAAGTATAAACTTGGTATAATGATAGACTATGAAAGTTGAGTCTATTTGAAATATATAAACTGTACAAGGGAAACAGAAAGTATCAACATGATACTCCTTTGTGGTTAAATAAATCAGACAGTAAACTAAAGTTTTGCTTTTACTTTTGTCCTTCAGCAGTCTTTCATTCCAGGGCATGTCCACTCCTGCTCAAATGAAAACATGACACCACTTGTAGTCCCCCTTCAGAGGGTGAGGTCTACTCAGTAACCGTTTTTCCACCAAGACGTCCTGTTCAGCTGAAATGCATTAAATGAAGTGGACCTAAACTTTTTCACAAACAACATCTCCACTTGATGAAAGACATTAATAAGTCTGTGTGTGTTCACATGGTGAGTATTCACACACTTGTTTTGTACTGCAGCTGTATTTGTTTGGCTTTTATCTAGTTCATCTAATGTGTTAAATATTGATTTCAATACAGATGAAAGGGATGAGTCTCTTATCTGATGTGAGTACACAGCGACGTGTTTTTGGCTGGGTTTCCATCATCTGGTTCACTGCAGGCATTGCAGGTGAGGGATGGTTTTGAACTTGAAAATAAGTGTTTATCTTTTTTTGTATTCACTGATTTAAAGGTTTTCAGCCTATGCATGGCTTTAGTGGTCAATGTGCTCGATTTTGTGGAAGTTTTACACATCATTATGATTAAACAAATACACATTAGCTCTTAAATAAATAATTCTAACAGTAAACCTCCAGGTGTAATAATCTAACATTGATTTTTCACCCGGTTTCTCTTCTGGGAATCTGCTATCTTTACCCCCATTTTGAAATCATTTCAAATTCTGGACACACTCAAATTGGATTTCTTGCTTGAAGTTAGAAGTATGGCAAAGTGTAGCTACAGCAACATATCTTTAACTTAACTAGGCATGATTTAGCTTAGCAAAAAGACTGCAAACAGCTAGCATGGTTCTTCCAGATAATAGTCCAACACAAAACCAACTCTAATGTTTCTGCTTAGGTCTAAATTAAAGGTACAACATGTAGTGTGAGTTGCTGGTAGATAGTTGTGTTACATTTGGAAAGCAGCATGGGCTAGCTGTTTCCCCCTGTTTCCAGTGTTTGTGCTAAGCTAAGCTAAGTTAAGCTAACTGGCTGGTGCTTGTAGTTAAATATTTATCGTACAGACATGAACAAGGTATCGTTCTTATTATCTAGCTTTCTTTCCGTTGAGTAAAAGTGTGTACTATTCTTATAAGATAATCTTTAAACTAATTGACCAGACTTTAGTCTAAAAGCTGACTACTCTCAAAAGTTATAATAACTTGAACTCTGGTTTTCTTTTGTTGAAAAAAGTGATACTTGCATAACAATAAAATGTTACAGTGTTATATTTTTTAACAAAAAGTCATCCCTGTCTCTCATAATTCAGTCAGTCACGGGCTGGAGCTACAGACCGTTTCCCAGGTGGCAGCACGGTGTGGAGAAAATGTGACACTGACATGTAATGTCAGCTCACGCCTCGATATTAAACACTTTTCCTGGCATAAGAATAAAAGTCTGTGTCAATATGACAGCCAGCATGATGACCCCAAGGTTAAATGTGAATATATAGATGAGCCTCTGCCACAAAGCCTCACTCTGACTCTCCTCAACGTGATGCCCAGCGACCAGGGAAAATACCTCTGCAAGCTGCGCTCCAGCAATGGTGTGATGTCTAGCACTACTGATGTTAAAGTACAAGGTGAGTTATCAGATACAAAAAGAAAAGTTACAAATCTCAATGTCTTCTTTTACCTGTCTAAAAGTCCTTTGTTTTCACAGATTGCCTTGAAACTTCTGGCTACTACAGAAATGAGTCTTTTGCTGAGTGCTGGTTCAATGGAGTTTACCCCGGTGGCGGCACTGTCCGCTGGTCCCAAAGAGAGCTTAACTTCACGGCCCCTGCCTTCTACCAGAAAGAAGAAATGGACCATCATGGACGGTACAATATCTTGAGTCAATTAGATGTCCAGAAAGGAAATTTGAACCAGCCGTATACCTGCTCACTGTGGATGCCTTCGACCAGTAAGGCGCATTTTAGTTACGAACTACATGTGGTTAAGAAATTGAAAGGGTCATCAGAAAGCATGGTCACGCTGCAGTGGATCTGTTTAATAATGGAAATCATAATGGTTAAATGTATGACATAAAGGGAACAAACAAACATAATTCAGACGATGTTGAAATAAGGAGCCACAGATTCATTCAGTAAATTATGAAGTGTTGGGTGCAGTTTTGTTTTTTATTTGTTGTACAATTAAGTGGGTACATTTAGTTTTTAACCCATTGTTACCTGCATTTAAGAACTTGGGGGGAACTTCTCGGTAAAAACAAGAGTTTGTAGGGTTTTAATTAGCAAAAAAAATAGATATATATATATTTCACTGATTATTAAAGGTACTGTAGGGTATGTAAGTTTGAGAAACCGGCTCGAGATACACTTTTTGTTATATTCCATGGAATGCTCTTAACATCCCGATAGCAATGAATATCTGAAGTGCTTTGACAAAAAATCCATAAAAATATTTCATCTGTGGAAGCCGTAGTACTGTAAAAAGCACGACCAATCATTTTAGCCGGCCCGGCTAAAATAACTGGATGGCCTACCTGCCTGTCAGCCTTCCATCTGTGCACAAACTTATCTCGTGCCCTCATTGGTCATGTGCGCGTTCGTGTGTGTTGGAGGAGGGGCTCTATAAGGAAGTGGCAGATTTTCTCCGGTTGTGTATTTTCAAATTCTAGCGACCTCGAGCCGGTTTCTCAAACTTACCTACCCTACCTTTAATATGTATTGTGTCATTAGAGAAAAATGAATCTGAAGGCGTATTTTGACCCCCACAATTTGTGAAAACAAACTGCCACACTTAGTTAAAGGGCGTTTAGTTATTAAATGGAAATCCCAGATTCACTGTAAAAAATCTCATAGTGACTGTGAACTAATGGACTGTGTCAGAGGACTGGAAACACTATTTTCCGGAAAATAGGCTTTAGAAATCTGCAGCTTTATATTTTTGTTACAAATGAAAGATGCAGCCTTGTTTTACTGGTAGTTTTATACTCATTGTAAACAGACCTTTTGCTTTTGTTAAACCTTCACCTCCTCCTTATTTCCAAAAGGAGGCAGTCTTCTCGTGCAAGAGAAATAATACACAGGTAAATGCTGCAAAGGAGAGCATCAGTATTCTGAATCTATGAACACTGAAGGGGAGTAATAGTTGTCAAATAAAACTGCAAACAAATCGTTGAAGCTTACATTATTCATGTGAATGACTATGCAACAACATGTAAGCCATTACAAATACAAATTAAATGACAATGATTAAACCAGATTTGGAACAATATGCCAGAAAATCCAATTTAAAAACTGTTAAAAACCTTTTTTTGTTGTTGCAATGTTTAAGATGTGTTGTTCAGTCACATTTGTTACTTTAGTAGACTGAAATCTGACGTAATGTAGGTTATGTTGTTTGTTAAAGATTTACTTTTGTTTTCAAATTATTTTTGCTATGCTTCATAAATGTTCAAATCCTACATCCGAGTTATATTGTGTGGTTCTGACCAAATGTGTTTACTCATCTGTGGTGTGACTATGGGTCTGTGGATGGATGGTTTGGTTTTGCAAGTTTACACTCCTCGCTGCACTTCGCTGCAAACCTATTTGCGTTGGATATGTTTAGGCATGCATTCCTTTAAACTAGTTACAGCAAGTTTTGCCTCGGTGTGCGGCGAGACTTGCAAACCACAGAAATGTTTTTCAAAACGTTATTTAATTCCATTTAAGTTTGCTGTTAATTTTTAAAAGCTAGTTAAAGTGGAAAACAGGTTGCACAGCCTGTTTAATATGCTTTTGCCCTTCAGTCTCAGTGTGGTAAGTTTCACATTAGTAACATGTTTTTCTCAGATGAATGGTGAAAAAGAAAAACGAAAAGCTGTGTTTTCTGTGCATGTATTTATTTCTTCTGATTTGAAACTGATATTACAATGAATGCAAAGGACCTGATGAAGTCCTTTAAATGAGGAGCAAAAACATTCTCAATTCTTCAACGTATCAGTGGATAGCTTCAATTCAGCTGGTACTGTAGAAAGATATATAACATAAGATTGACTTTAATAATAGGACCCGAGAGAGCAAGTGAGGACAAATGCAGGTACTTTGTTGCACAATAACTTTCTTCTCCTGTGTGGGTTTGATCGAAGTAGACATGCTTACACAAGCAATAACAATACATACATGCATATGTCCCTAGACAGGACTTTGAGTTAATAAAACAATCCCCTGAGTGGTTCAGAGGCAAGATAACATGACCTCAGGAGACCCGGCAGAGAGCATATTAGTAAAGGATCGAACTGGAGGAACTGAATTGTTTGTACAGGAAAAAAACTAGTTGATTGCTTGCATTGGAGATCAATATTGCTTGACCGTTAGAGAACAAAATCTTTAACATGTAATCATCTAGATCAGGGGTGCCCAATACGTCGATCGCAAAGGTAGTGTGGGTAGATCACATGGCATTAAAAAAAAACATATATTTTTTTAAAGTTAGCCTATCATCCATCCTTACTATGGCCACTTGATTGACGTACAGGTAAGCCAGTCTGAGTTGTATTGTGCCATACGGGTTCATGCAGTTATAAGTGTGCCACAGTTTATCCGCCGTTTAGTCCACTAGCACCCCCCCCCCCCGCACGCGCGCGCTCGCGACACAGATTGGGCAGGGGCGGCCCTGTAGGTAGATCATTTGGGCGTGGTCATTTTAAAAGTAGCTCCCAAGCTGAAAAAGTGTGGGCACCCCTGATCTAGATGTATGCCAATGGTGGAATCATGTAATATTACATTCTGTTTAAGTCTACATATGAACATATTCTAAATATACTGTCTAAGGGAGATTATAAATTAGCATATTAAACCCTTAAGGAATACTTTAACCCAAATATATATTTAAACATATGCATGATATCAATCTTATTATTCAACTCAACAAGAAACCAAATATACGAAAAAGTACCAAATATGTATTCCTAAATGTCAAATTTAGCTTTTTTAAAAGCATCAGTATCCAAATGTTTTTGTGCAGAAAGTTTTGTAAAATTGAAAATAGTGAGTAGTGTGGAACAGTCATTCACCCACTGTTATTTACAAAAATAAAATCCAATCATTTGTATCGAAATGCAAATTAGTGTTTGTTGTTTTTTCAAGTGGAGAATGTTGTTTATCTCCTGGTACGTCCAAAATAAAAAACTATGCTGTTAATTACAAGAGCAGTGTGTAGGTGTGTGTTTGCAAAACACAGTCATCCAGAAACTGAAACATAACAATGAATAAATGATCTCATATTGCCAGCGACTGTGGAACATCCTCAAGCTGTTTCAGGCTTTCTGTTCTCAACATTTGAGTCTGCAAAGACAACCTGATTGCTCTAATGTTCTCCCATTTAGATAAAAAACACTGTTGCCATGGTAAACTGAAGCCGATGAAGCCTTACTTCAAGAAAATAAATGGGCTTTTCTTTAATTTGTTTACTTTTTTCTTTTGATGCGGACAATTTAAGAAGTCCATCATTATGTTTTGAGGAGCAACTTCTCATTAAACAGGGAGGTCAAACTCATAGATGTGGGTATTATCTATCATTTGCATTTTCTTTTTATTTGTAGTTGAACGGTCAGGAAGCTCTGAAGTCCTGGAAGAAAAGGGTGGGTTTTAGTTCAATACATTTGTGGAGGAGGTAAAGCTTTAAAGTTGGCCCTGTTATGCTTTTTGGGGGTTTTCCCTTTCCTGTAAACTTATTTAGGTTTGTGTGCATGTAACAGAGATTTTCTCCCTTGCTAGCAAACATCTTTAATGTTGCCCAATCAAAAGCAATGTAAACAGGAAGCCACTGCATAGCAGCTTTCAGACATTACAGTCTTAGAGGTAAGATATGTCGACTGTATGATCAAACTCAAAACTCTAAATAATACCAGTGTTGGATATGACAATATATATTTTGATTTTTCTGTTTGTAGGTAATGCACCACCAGTGTGCTTATTCATCTAAATGCATCACAGTCATAGATTGTATCCTGCATATAGAGTCGGTCACAGTGATATGGATGTGTATGTGGAAAGACTAGTTGTGGAGGTCTGTCAAAAAGATCTCACATTGAAACTTTATGCAACATTCCAATTATTTTATGTAACTGGTTGTTCAGGCTCCTCCTCTTCACTCAGATCCCCTGGCTTTCTTACATGTGTGGATTCTGTGCATCGCCACTCAATACAGTAGCTTATGTCCACACACACTTACATATACACAAAGATTTGCAGCCCACTAACATAAGCATCTTCAGTGAGCGATCATGCGAGAGCTCAGGATAGTCAAACTCATTGACCGGTGACGAGGAGGAGCATATCAGAGCTGATTCAACACTGATATGCATCATATGATCAGCTCTGTGTACAAACTGTGGAGATATCTCTACTCTCTCTCTCTGTCTTGAAGGGTTCAGTAATAAACAAATAAGGAAAACAATTCAGGTAAATAGTAATTTTTTTGTTGTGTAAAATATATAACTCATGTCAGCCAACCATCTGTGAGAATAATTGAAGAACTTCTTAAAATACAACTCAATCTTATGAAAGTTTAATTAGAATTGGGAGGGATGAAACCCTCTTTAATGGTCACACATGCAGACTGCAGAGCACACAGTGACATTTGTTCTCTGCTTTTAACCCATCCTAGTACCAGGACTAGTACTAGGAGCAGTGGGCAGCTATTGTACAGCGCCCGGGGAGTGAGGGGGGAAGGGGGATGTCCGGTGCCTTGCTCAAGGGCACCACGGCAGGGCAGGAGGTGAACTGGGACCTCTCCAAGTAGAAGTCCACACTCCATATTTAGGTCTGGTCGAGTCCAAGCCCCTACTGACTGAGCCACTGCCGGCTCAGTCAGATCATTTCATGATGTCACTTTTTAGGGTGGGTTGTCACCGACCCTAAAAATCGCCAGCCCTATCATTTCAAGATATAATTTCAAGAGCCACTGAAAGTACCCAGCTTTAGTGCCATCTGCTGGCTTTTTTACTGAAAGTTTAAAAAAGAACAAAACTAACACAAAACTTTGGCACAAAATAAGATTGTAATCTTGACTGTGTTTACTTACAGCAACAGCTTTACATTAAAGTTATTTAAGAATTACGGTGACATAGTTGAACACTAATGAAAAGCGAGATTAAATAAACATTTGGTTCTGAAATAAAAGTAAAAAGATTACATATCAATAAAAATAAATGTTAAATAAAACTCTTATTTATGAAAACAACTTGTATTAATGTGTTTAATATTTCCGTTAAGTATTTTACACTTTGTCCATCTGTGTAACCCTCAATTTACTCACATTTATAAATACATAATAATTACTTGTGTATTATATTTATAGTGGCGACTCGTCATTAGGGGCAGGTACAGTGTCAGCAGAAAGCAATTAAAATAATAATTCCAAAAATATGCAAAAAATATATATCTTAAAATATATTTTAAGGTCATGTTTAGTCATCTGATTCGTCTGTACATTGCTGTTTTAGTCTGCATCCTTCTAATTAGTGTCCACAGTGTCTCTATTGAGCCATTTTGAGTGATGTGGGGCAAGCCCCGATCTAGCCCCTCTCTCTGCTGTCAAAATGAATGGGTGCTGTAAAAACTACACTGCGCATGCTCAGAGTCTTTTTGTATTCAATGTGTGCGGCAAAAAAATAATCACAAGTGGGGCAAAGTGCTGGCAACCCCACCAAAACGTCATTTCATAATTCAGAGAGCCGATTGGCTGTAAGTACGTGTGCCGCGAAAAGTTGTGAAGAGGAGACGAGAGAGAGCAGCTTATAGCAATTAAAATCAGTAAAACGGTAAGAAAATGAATGAAGTTGACCATCTACTTCAGCTGGTAAGTTCATTTTATGTCATATCTTTTGTTGATCTTCTGTGTTTTTGCCTATAGGCTATTGGGTACCACTTTACAATAAGACTAGCCTTATAAAGGGTTTACGAATAGTTTGTAATTCATTTATTAATTAGGTTGTGAACACTTTATAAATCATTAATAAGCTTTTATAAGACATGATATAAACAGGGCAACTGTGACCGGTTGCTTGCCAAATAGTGAGCCCACATTTATCTGTACTGATAAGTCTTATATTAGCTTACTTCGTCTCCTTCATCAGCCAGCATCCTTGGTATCTGTTGTTCACTGAGTTGATTCTCGCTAAGTAGCCAATATAAGGCTTAGTCATTGTGGCAGCGGGGTGTGGTTAGGGCGCCGGCTGCTGGTGTGAAGGGAGTGGCTCAGCCGGAGGCCAGACAGCTGATCGGAATCAGGTAATCAGTCACTGAATAAAAGCATGTGGTAACCTGGTTCTGGGCTGTCTTGCAGTAGGCAGGATCCTGGGAGGTGGCCGAAGGACCTGTGAAGGATCCCACACGGGCAACGTTTTGCAACCCGTGTTGTACACTTTATTTGGTGCTAATAAACGCCTGTGTTCAACCCAAACCCTGCTCTTTCCGTCCCTCTTTGAACCCTGTGTGAGCGGAGAGGCTCACAGTCATCGTGCCAAATAGTGAGCCTGTGTTGATGTATGTTTGAACTGGAGTATAAATAGTTCTTAATGATTAATAAAGTGTTTACAACCTAATTCATAACCTAATTATAAACCCTTTATGAATCCTTTATAAGGGTAGTCTTATTGTAAAGTGGTACCGGCTATTGCTCTGCTGGATCGATTGCTATTGTGACCTCGGTGATGAGTGTCTGTGTTTTCCTTATATTTACATTCTATGGTGTTTAATGCTGAAGCATTACGGTTGTTGTTATTGTTAAGTATTGCTTTGTGATGGAGCCCTTTACTGCATGTATTAAGGAGCATTACAATATGACATCCCCACGCTGTGTACGTGCTCTTCATTCAAGGCTTCAGACAGTATGTCATTTGACACTTCCCCCCCCCCCCCCTCTCTATCGGAACCATGGATACAGCTATTTGTTTACGTGTTTAAAAAAGCACCAGAAGCTTATATATATAAACATCTAAATTGTTCGTGCCCCACCACTTTTGTACATATAAAAACGCGACTGTATATTTAACACTTTGAGTCTCCATACAGTTGTTGTCAGCAGCAGCATTCGAAGATGAATAACCAATATGGTGATGGTGAATCTAAATAATTCTTATTTATTTAAAAATGTCATACAGTAAAATACAGTAAAACATGTCAGTATAGGCAGTGCTTTACTCCATTTTACTCAGGCTGATGCAAATATAACCAAGGTTATTGCATGTCTGAAGTTATATTCAGAGCTTGAAGAATGAGTTAACCTTGGATAAGAAGAGAGGCAGACACACAGGGCCTTCAAAACAAAAGATGAGTGGATATGTTAATGTTGCACAGGGCAGAATGCACTCACTTAGAGAGGGAAAACAGACCTTCCTGGTAGGTCCTCGTGTGATTTATTGCTCAACATTCACAAAGGTTGGACATTGCCACCTAAGGCCGGAGATGAAGTCAAGGATAACACGCTTTTTGCGTTTGAATGTTCAGCACCAAACAAAACCAAACATGCAGTTTAAAGCATGCCATCACACAAACAGACATAGCAAGCTTACATAATTCAAATAATCAATAGATTCTCCATAGATTCTTGGCACTATATAGAATCAGCTGTTGGCGTCTTCATAAGTGTGTTGTTTTCAAAACTGTTTTTCACAGAATGCCAACTATGAGCCATCCTCCCGGTGGCTGTTCATACATTTGCATAAAGGCCACAACACCCACGCTCTACATGAAGGTCATTTTCATTGTGAAATAATTCAGATTTTTATCCAACTAAATTGTTAAAATGATCTTGCATTATCTGACATTGTCTTACAGTGTGGAACAAGTAATTTCACAGGTTAACTTTGTAGATAAAAGCGAAAAGATTATATAAGAGGGAACTTTGGGTGCCATGAATCACTATTAGCACATTAATGAAGCTTAAAGGGGACCTATCATGCAAAAAGCACTTTGTGATGTCTTTTATACATAAATATGTGTCCCCGGTGCGTCGGGGAACTCACGCAGCGTCAGAAAATAAAACCCTCTCTCTTTTCCTCCGTACCCAAATCTTTTAAAAACGGGGGTACAACGAGCGGATACAGATTCCATCCGATCTGACGTCAAATCGGCGGCGGACCCACAGAAAGTTGCTATCAGAAACAATGCCTGACGTCTTTGTTTACATTAGCAAGCTAACACTCAGAGCTAACCTGTATTGGAGTGATTCTATAATTTAGGGTGCATTTCACATCAACAAAACAGTACAAAGAAAGTGTTCTTTCTCAATAGAACAATCAGTGGTTCAAGTTAGTATATTCCTCAGTGTAACATATCCACTGGTTGCAAAGCTTAAACATTTTTTTATTTTATTTTATATAAATGTAATAACTGTTACTACAGTTATTACAGTACTGGGTAACTTAGTTGACAGGTAACCTAGTTGACAATTTCCCTATTTTGACCCATCATTTCAATGGTAGGCCTTGCCTGGATGACCACATGTCATTTTCTTGAACAGGTTAACATCACATTTGAACATATAATTGAATTAAAATCATTAAACAATTGTAAACCATAACAATGTACGTAACATTGTTGATGGTCAATGAATATACTCATTGACAATGTGCTATTATACATAAAATATTGTAAAAAATTAGAGGACAATCACCACAGTGTGTTCAAAATGTCTGCCAAAGAGGAACATGGCATCATGTGATGCTGGTGACATGGTATTGGGACAAACCATTTTTGAGTTAAATGGGGGAGTTCTGTTAGTAACATAGTTGACAGAACTTTTGCGGACATTCATATATTAAGATATTTAAATTATTTAAAGGAGGAAATCAATTAAAAAGATGTTATTATTCTTTAGTATTTAGACTTTTGAAATAAATGAATACTTTTTTTTATTTACTTTAATGGTTTTTATTCATTATTTTGAAACCAAGACACCCTCAACTGAAAAACGGACAGAGCAAAAACTGACAATTTAAGAACATCATGACACATTTCAAGCTAAATAAAGCATAGGATGCACATAATGTTTGTGTGATATTATAACATGCTTTCCAATAATAGGCAAAATATGATATTTTTGAAGAAAATAGTTGGAATAATTATAATTATCATCAATGGACATCAATGGACATGGAATGTACCCTAAATTGTAGAATCACTCATTGAAGAGCACATGTGTTTAAAAAGCAGGAAATAAAAAAAGAACTCACCTTGTGATAAACCTGCAAGAGAAAAAGTATTTGAGCTCCATACTGTTTCAGAAATAATCCTTGACGTGGTTTAAACAGGATGGCGAAATATCACAACCGAATTTAACTTTATCTCCGGTAGAATTCTGATCAGGCATTAGCTCCGCCTCCTCTTATTTATTTTTTTCAAGCTAAGGACCCAAAATCTGCATTTCTCTAACAGGGCTTCAAAAGAGGGGTTTGAGCAGTATGAGGCATGGCTACAATGGGTGATCTGTTTGGTATTTTAAGCAAAAAACTTCACAGACATGTTTTGTATAGGTATGGCCCTACAATATATTTTTCCAATATAGCATAATAGGTCCACTTTAAACGAGACACATTTAACATGCTAATTTGTACTGCTAGCTGTTGGTTGGGCTACTCTACAAGCCTTTAGCAGTTCATTCAAACTAGAACAAAAAAACAACAATATATATAATAATACATATGAAATGCAATTGCAAAGAGGCTATATTATGTCAACACGCATGTCACGTCATCTTAAAAGTATTTTTCTGTTCTGTTTTAGCTTATTGACTGAATGATCACAGCTCATATCATTTTAAAAACAGCCTTACCTGAAAATGTCACCATATCAACACACCTGTTTTTCTTCTTCTTCTACTACTTTGTGTTCTTCTGCTTCTTCTTTAGTATTTATTTGCAGTTGGCAAACCAGTTTAGAGTTGCATGAGCGCCACCTATTGGACAGGAGTATAGAGTAGTGATGTTGCGTACTGCGCCGAGGCTAATTCATATTTCTATTTATTTTGAACAATTATTTTATTTTATTTATTTTATTATTATTTTATTAAATAATTATAATAATATTTATACTTTTTTTTTTACAAAGATACATCTATTTATATATTTTTTATTTTGTTTTATATTATGTCTTTTTGTGGTTTAATTATTGAATTATTTATTTTTGTATAAATATATATATTTCTCCAACCCACATTCCCACCGAAAGTACAGTGTTAATTCTCGGGATTTGAATCCACACTCCCAGATCATTTTTGGTTGTGGTCTGCCTACTCTAACCAAACAGTTTGCTTGTTAGATCTGTATTTACTAAATCTTTCCGAGGTGGTGGGATAACTTCGGAAGTTTATTTTTACTTCCATTATTTTACCCAGGCAGACCCACACCTACGTCTGTTATTGATTTTAGAAATGTTTTATTTGTATTTTTTTCTTATTTTTCTTAATATTATAATTTAAATATAATATTATTATTATATTATTTTGTTATTTTGTTCATTATTACTATATTACTTTGTATGTATTTATTCCAATATTATTATTTTTTATTCATTTATTGTATTTTTTATCAAACTTTATTGTATATCTATATTCAGGGGTGCACATAACTGGTACGCAGGTACGCATGCGTGGCAACAATCTGAAATGCGTACCGTCACTTGTGTCACAAAGCGCATTTGCGTACCGACGTACTTGTGAAGCTTTTCCAGAAGGCGGTTAGATCACCGGTCTCCGTGGGCTGTGCACAGACAGGGGCTGTTAACGTCGGTCTGTACAGCAGCCCTGCGAAGCGCTGTACTCCACTACCACCCCCCCCCCCGTTGACATTCGCCAGAAGTTGGAGTACCAAACACTGACTCCAGGTAGGCCTACTCATCTGAGTACCTCACTGAGAAAGTTGTGTGCACCCCTGTCTATATTATTATGTTGTACTATGATTTTTTTATTTTATGTTTTTATAAAATGTTATTACATTTTTATTAATATATTATTTATAATAAAAAAATGTACAGTATATTTTTATTGTTACCCATTTTTATTTACAAAGAATGTTTATTATTTATTTATTAAAATTATTTTTTTTAATTATTTTTTTACTGTCACCAATTTTTGTTTTGCATCCCCCAGAGGTGTAGGGGGGGCGTCTACCTAAGGCTGGCCTCCAGTAAAACAAAAGGTACTCTGTACTCGTGTTGACCGCCCTTGACCGCCCTTGACCGCCCTTGACCGCCCTCCCAACTCACGCAATCTTCACCATTTCACCCACACATGCGATTTTGTTCCAGAAGTAACCACCAATTTTTCACATCTGTTCCAGAAAAACCTAATGTTAGTAACAAATAAATGTAAAAATACATTAACCTGTTCCACTCTGAGCCTGTTTTTCAGGTCTCAGGCTCGAAAATGACATTCCCAGAACAAATGACCATATCTTCCCTTCTAAAAGGGTTAAATTAATAATCTTTTCTCAAAGTAATGATAAACCTGTGAGTTGGATGTAGAAGTGTCAGAATCAATATAAATGTTTTTTATTTTAAAGAAAATTCAGATTTTACATAGTAAAAAACTGTAAATTATAGTGTCCGTCCAAAAATTATTTTTTACAGATAGTGAAAACTACCCTTGGATGATGGGTTAGTAGACTAAAAGCTTTAGGAATCCAAAGTACAACATATAATAAGTACCCTGTATCAAGATTGATGCAAAACAAGTGAAATTTGACCTTTTTAGAGAGATTTAGCCAAAAACTGGGCCATCTGGGGTCATTTGGGTGGATTTGACCTATCTCTGGCCCCCCTTGCTCGATCTGGTTGGTTGACATACCCTTGTGACCGTTAGAGCCAATAGAATCGAAGGAGGAGACTCACATAGACACACATTGTAAAGAAAAAATGTTGCCGCTTCGCGTGTGGAAAGCGAAACTAAACTGGAGGAATGTCTCCTTCTGGAGTTTGGAAACTAAAACGCAGTTGTATTGCTTATGGATTATCAGAAATAATTTCAAAGAAGGCACAGACACATAGGATGAACCTATGGATTAACTGCAGCATCGTTTTTTTATCGTTTTAATGCCATTGAAGACCACTTTTGACCAAGGTAAGATATATTTACATGTTTAGCTTCTTGGCTCCACATGTGATGATGTACGCTTTCGTTGATAGCGTCGCGAATGTTTATCACTGAGTGTTGAGGTGGGCACCGTTAGATTCAGTGTCTCCAGGACACCTAAAAATAGTGTTTGGTTGTGCATCTAGGATAAGTAATAAGGGAGTTCTGAGTGAGTTTATGTGCCTTTGTAGGTTACGTTTTTTCGTCGAGGCTAATTCAGAAGCTGAGTGCTAGCATTGTGGGGTTTTTTTGAAAAAAAAAATTAAAAAGATCAGTTAGCTGAGTTTCTTCCTGTTACATGGATATAACACATTCATAGTTTTATTCAATATTAAGATTCCTTAGACGTTGTTTCCTGCAAATGACGCGTTTATCCGCCCGGTACCGGGGGGAAGGCGTGAAACAGGTTAAAGATATGTGTGTTCTCAACTTATATTTTTTCTAGTGTTTATTTATTCCTGTGTTTATTTCCACATGTATTTATTCCTGTATTCATTTTATTTTTTTCTGTGTTTGTTTATTCCTGCATTTATTTCTACATTTATTCATTTTGGTTTTTCTCACATGTATTTATTCTGTATTTAAGCATTTATTTATTTATTTATTTATTTGTTACTTATGTCATGTTCTGTCCTCAATACCTGAGGCCTGTACTACGAAGCCGGATTTTCGCTTAGCGGGCTGACTTCAGGGAAAACTCGGGGGTTTCCGGTCCTACGACACTGGTTCTCTTTTTAGCGGGCTAGATCTCCATGGTAACTTATGCTGAGCGGCTAACCTGGTCGGGACCAGGTTAGGTTGCAGGCTAAGAGATCAGTCTATAAAAGCTCCGCCTATCGACCAATGAAATCTCTGTGAAAATGACGTCGCCATTTGTGAATGACACTGTGGAGCTTGGAGCTCAGATTGTGAGAGGCGCTCTCAGGCGGGAGAGGATTTTTAAACCCTTTGGCTTTCCCTGAAGAGTATTTGTATGAAAGATACAGGTTCTCGTGAGAAGGGCTGACTTATCTGTGTCAGTTCCTCGAGCCATATATTGCTAATGCCACACATCGGAGTTGTGCCCTTACAGTGCCGCAGACTGTATGTATTGCTTTGCGATACTTTGGAACCGGCAGTTTTCTCTATGCTGTGGGGGATGCAGAGAACCTCAGCAAGAATACAGTCTGCAGTGCTATTCATAAGGGATTTTACAGCATGGCAGGTATTGATATGTGATTATATCTTTACAGTGAATGTTGTTCCTATGACGTACACTGTTGTATAATAAATGCAGCCTACTATTTCATAGGGTTTCCCAGGGTGCTTAGCTGTATCGACTGTACACACATACCGATCTCTGCGTCCCTGGGAGATAATGAAGGTGACTATGTGAATCGCAAATCATTCCACAGCCTCAACATTCAGGTAAATCTTGCACATTCACTAGAACACACATTGAAGTCTGGGTGATTAAAGGAAATCACAAGTTTAAATATTCACACAGTACATGTTTCACACTTGGACTATCTTTATCTATAACATGGACTCATTGCAAATGAACATTGATGCTACACTGACTATGATGCTCTTATTGTGGAAGTAGGCTTGTTAACCCCAAATGCTTTTGCAGGCCACATGTGACCACAGGTGTGTCATCACCAGCCTTGAGGCAAAGTGGCCTGGGTCAGTCCATGACTCGAGGATCTTCTCAGAGTCTTCACTGTGTCACAAACTCGAGTAGGGTATGGCAACTGTACATTCTTATTGTTTTGTGCTTCTTAAGCTGCCTTTTGTGGTACTTATTATGGAAATATTCCTTTATATTCAGGGCTCTTCAGTGGAGTGCTGCTCGGGGACAGGGGTTATGCCTGCCAGACATTCCTGATGACCCCGTATCCTGACCCTGGTGAAGGGCCACAAACCAGTTTCAATGTGGCCCATGCCAAAACCAGAGTCAGGATAGAAATGACCTTCGGCATATTGAAGGCCAGATTCACCTGCCTGCGGGGGCTCAGAGTGGCCCCTGAAAGAGCATGCTGCATTATAACGGCCTGTGTTGTGCTGCAAACCCCCAACCTCCTGATGTGGTAGACCCCATCACCCTGGACTACCCTACTGGCAGGGCTGTCAGAGATGCTATCGCATTGTTATTTGCATAATAAAAAAAATAACACACAGAGAGAGAGAGAGAGAGAGAGAGAGAGAGAGAGAGGCCTTGGGTGATTTATGTTGGAGTTTTTATTTTCTCAGCCATTCCTGAAGGAAAAAAGGGATTTCTCTTTTAGGTATCCTAAAAGATAAAGGTCACCTTATGCACCTTTCATTTGACTTGAAAATAAATGACCGAATGTTACAAAATGACCTGTCTTCCTCTGCTCATTTCTTTTCCTGTTGGCTGCAAGAATTGGGAAAAAATGTGACCGCTTTCCGATACAGTTATGAAACACAGACTAATTGAAGCAATACAAAACGTGTAGTTGTATTTTTAAGATCTCAAAAGAGGGAAACTTACCAGATTGAATGATGTTTTTGTGTTTGACTCTCATTTGCTCCCAGGTCCTTTTAGACCCGCCGGGGTTACATCTGAAAAACGAAAAAAAAAATGTCATGTACAGCTTGAATTAAAAGAAATGCTATAAATTAAAAGGATTACAAAATATTAGGCTTAAAGTCCACTTGTGACCCTCGGGCGGTGATATTATAATGAAAAAAAGGCTGCCACTCAATGATCAATTTGGTATTTTAATGACTATTTATCCGATAAACTAGAAAATTAATCTGGAAGCGCCGGATTTATTTTTGTACATGACTGCCGTGCATCCAATACACTTTTTAAAGATGTGCAGCTGTGCACGCTGTTACATATATACATATTTTACTTACGCATTGACGGAGTCTGCAATCTCCTGCCATTGTTGGCGACGTTTGGCAGCCACAAGGGTACTGCTTTTGGCTTTAATTATGTGCTTCACATCTTTGTAGCGGCTCATGATCATTGTCTGCTCCTCCGCCGTAAAATAATTTGCTCTGGGTTTCTCCATTATTCCGATTGGTCGATCGCTGGTCGATGTGAACGTGCACCGAACTAGATAGGACACGGGGCGATCCACTTGATAACCCGCATCGTAGGACCGATTAGCGAGAGCGCGTATGTTTTGGATTAGGCCAACCGGCTAACTCAAACATATCCAGGTTAGGTTGAACCGGCTTCGTAGTACAGGCCTCTGGCTGCTCGTTGTGTGCATAAAGGTTAAAATTCACTCAAAATTACATCACAGCAAGACCTATAGTTGGGCTTTCATGATTTTCATGATTTTTAAAACACATTGGCTTTGGTCCAGAGGTCTATGCATTGGTTTTTCATGCAGGTGCTCGAGGTTCAACACCCAGGGGGGGTGTTGAGATCTCCATATTAGGTTGAATACTTAAAACGATCAAATTATATTCTTGTATAACCCACAATGAAAATGCTTCATATTTTATGATTTTCTATATTTACAGTATAAACAAAAAACAAGTGGTTTGTTAAATTGAGTGTGTAAGGCCTATTATGGTTTATGGGTGTCACTAATAAGCAGAGTTGGGTGTAACGCGTTACAAAGTAACGCGTTACTGTAATAATATTACTTTTGTCGGTAACGGAGTAGTGTAACGCGTTACTTTTATAATTCAGTAATCACACTACAGTTACTAACATTGCCCCGACACGCGTTACTTTCGTTACTTTTATAAAATCAGTCATAATCACACTGACAGACAAGAGGGGTTTCCGCCGCAGGTTTATATGTACGTAATCTGCGCGACTTGCGCGTCCACATCTCCACGTGCACTGCTGCATAAACATGGCAGAGTCAGCGATAACTTTCGAGGGGTGGAGGTATGCCCATTATTTTGAGTTTGTCCGAAGAATAGACAGGAATGTGACGGTGAGGTGCAAACTGTGTCCAGGCCAGAAGCTGTTATCCACTGCTGCAAACACCACGTCAAACCTCAACAAACACCTGCAAAGAACACATGCTAAGGTGAAGCTAATAGCTAAGGACCGGACCCCCGAACCCAGAGTGAGGATGTTGTGAGTCGCCGCCGCCGACTCTGAAGCGGCACAAATTAGAATTTGGAGGACCGGTAACCAAAGCAGAGATGGACAGGCTTGTAGCATCCTTCATAGTAGAGGTAATGTTGCCCATTTGCACAGTGGAATCACCATCGCATCGTTCAGAGATAGACTGCGCAAAATACAGATAGCAGGAGACAGAGGACAGCCATGGTCAGAGCTATCTGGATCAGTCTTATGCGACAATGGAAACTGAACTAAAGAGAACATTTGAAACTTTAGCAGTCTGCGTGATCTGCCTGTAGGGAGGGGCGGGCCGGCCCTGCGAGTAAAGTAACGAGTAAAGTAACGAGTTACTTTATGTAGAGAGTAACGAAGTAGTGTAATATATTACTTTTTTTTTAAAGTAATATGTAATATGTAATATATTACTTTTTTTTAGTAACGACCCCATCTCTGCTAATAAGAGAGGAGAGACAGTTTCTTCCCTCTTCCCTCACAGCAGTACACAGAGAGGGGGGCTCCTGACTTAAGGAGAAATAGACTGAGGCCCCAAAAAGGTGTTTGTGCCATAGCCGAGGATAATATTTTTGCAAGTCCTGCACACTAGAGGTCATGACCTTTTTACACAAACATGGGAAGGTGTGTCTTGTGCCATAGCCATAGAATATGTCTGGTCTAATACCTAATATATATATATCATTCCAATAACTTGTATATAGACTCATACTGCACTATTCCACATCATAACTTTATTTCATTTTTATAACTATTATTATTTTTGTATTGCTCTTGCTCTTATTGTTATTATGTTATGTTATTATGTTGCATTGTTGGAGAAGCCTGTGACATAAGATTTTCAACTGCATAATTACTCTGTAGCTATGTCAGATTGACAATAAAGAACCTTGAACCTTGAACCTTGAACCTTGTCATGTCCAGTCTTGTACATCAGAGGCCATGCCCAGAGCTGGGTTTTCGCCTCGGTAAGGTTCTCTCAATCTTGGTAACTATTGCTTAAATCTCTGTGTATTGAATGCTGAGTGAATGGTTGGATGAAAGTTTAAAATCGGAATTGATCATTCTGAGGAGCTGCCTCTTAATGTGTCAGGCTATAGGTCAGGGGTCGGCAACAGGCGGACCGCGGTCCGGATCCGGACCCAGACGCCGACCTATACGGACCCGGACCTATAATCAATACATTAATAGGGGATTTCAATTTTGACGGGGCGATTCTATTTTAACCGCTGCCGACAGGGGGCGAAAGAGACGAGTGAGCGATACAGGGAGAGAAACACAGAAGAAGAGATGAGAGAGCGGCAGAGAGAAGCGGAGAGGAAAGTGAGTAAAGAGAATAATTAGCGATACAGGGAGAGAAGCGGAGAGGAGAGTGAACAGGCGTGTTAGCAGCAGACAGGGAGAGACAAATAATGACACATGGCGCTCTCCAAGAAGAGGAAAGTGGACAGTGAGAACAGAGCTTTTAACCCTGAGTGGACTCATTCATGTTCATCCTGCCCACTGGGAGCACAGAGCCAGTGTGTCTCATTTGTTCAGAGACTGTGGCGCTCATTAAAAGTGCCAAAACGCCACTATGTGACAAAACACAAAGTGTTTGACCAAACATTCCCTCTCAAGTCAGAACTGAGGTCACAAAAAATAAGCAGTCTCAGAGCCCAATATGATCAGTCCACCAGGATCAAAATTAAAACTAAATATCGTTCCAGGGCAGGCTAACCGAGGCTAACCAATGAGCACCTGCATGTGTGTATGAGAATGGCCCTGACACCATTTCAGCCCAGATTTAAACTCCTGGCAGGACAAGCTCGAGCTCAATTCTCGCACTGAATTAAAAAAAAGTGAGTGAGGGACTGCAATATAAGAGGGAAAGAAAGAGAAACTTTAAAACTGTTCAATTGTTATGATGTGTAAAGACTGATATTGTTCTATAATCGGCTGAAACTGTTAGGTCATGATGTGAAACGGTTAACAAAGAAAAAGGGAAACTCAAGCTGCTGCTACACTTTATTTTATTTATCTAAAATTAAGTACTTTTAAGATGCACATATTTTCAAAAGCTATTTTATTTATTTTCTCCTATTTTATTTTTAAATGCAGCCCGAGAGGAACATTACACATATCCACAGTATTTACTGTATATCTGTATAGTTCAATGTTAATTGACAATAAATATTGTTGTTTTTGAATTGTACTTTCTTTATTTGATTGGCAGTCAGTTGTTGATTACATGCAAATGTTGATAAAGCTACAGGCTACTTCAATATATATCACACTAATTCATAAAGCAACTTAGACATTTTGATGTTCCGGACCTTTGCATGGGGAGATTTTCTCTAACTGGACCTCGTTGAATTTTAGTTGAATACCCCTGCTATAGGTTGTGAATGTTAGCACCTTCGATCCGTGAGGAGATTCCTTTGGATTATGTCGGAATTCAAACTGATCATTCTGAGGAGCTGCCTCTGAATGTGTCAGGCCATAGGGTGTGGATGTTAACCCCGGCGATCTGTGAGGAAATTCCTTTGGATTATGTCGGAAGACTTTAATGTCAAAACTTTTGTCTTCTATGCTGATGTTAAATATGGAGAAATTGTCCCCACCACTGTTTCGAACAAAGTAATGCCCAAGGTAATGATAATGAAAACCTTCACAGATCTACCAAAACATTGATTGATTAATAACGGGGATTTAATGCTTTGCTCAAAGGTTACAGTTACATGCAAAAACCCCATCACAACAGTGCTTCCATTATTTCATACTTCAAGTGCTTTTATGAGTATCTTAGACTATTTGATTACTGCAAATACTAACTTGTTGTAAAAGTAACTTTTTAAAAATGTGGTTTTCCAGTTACCCTGACTGTGTCTCCCTCTGGGGCTGCGTCACGGTAAGGACAAGGAAGTGGCAGAAAACACAGTGCTACATGTCAAATTCAGATCATTTACTTACCTGTATCATGCTTTAAAAAAAGAGATAACTGGTTTGTCTTGCCTCAGTCTGAAGCAGGCTTGGTTACAGGATTGTGATCATTTCTGGCAGATTGTGGTCGACTAATGCCTGGCTAACCACACTGATTCGAATGCAGGAGCATTACTGTTTAGCCCAAGCAGCAAATTGACAACTAATTTGTTTAACCCATAAGAACACAGTGACACAGATGTCACATGACCTAAAAAAAAATCTGGAAAGTTCCTTATACAGCTTTAGCCTTTATTTTACCTTATGAAGTCCCTTATGGCGCGTTTCCATTACAGCGCGGAGCACGGTTTAAGAGGGCTGTTTCCACTTGGCCTAGTACCGGCCGGCGGGTCCTAATTCACAGTTTTTCTGGCCTCATAAAATCGTGGGTCTAGGGCCAGAGACAACGAGGCTGAGTCGGGCTGAGTATGCTAAACTAGAGAGAGCATCGCTGGCAAGGGGGCTACAACTACAACAAGATGGACATATTTGACCGTGATTTAATTGTAATACACGTTTCAAAATGATGCCGAAGTAACAACATACTGATACCGGTTAGTAAAAACCATGAATTAATGCTTTGTCAAGTCTGCAGACAGACGGCAGGCGAAAAACCTTTTAAAATGCGTGTTTTCTAAATGGAGATTGGCTAAGCTAACGCAGTATATGCTCCGACCGTCCACACTCACAACAACGGCCTATACAGACATAAATAAAGCAGCGACTGTATTCGCCATGACACAGGCAGTCTGTGGTTTGTACTTGTTTAACTTTTGTCTAGTTTCTGAACATATATGAGGAGCTGTGAGCTCTGAGTGCTAACAGCTAACGGCTGTGTTGTTTTTCTGGGGTTCTCATTGAAGATGACGTCACGGCTCCGCCTACACTGCGTTACTATAGATACTACCCCAGTTCCTAAACTGTAATGGAAATGCGCCATAAAGTGAGCCAGTCCTAACGAGGCCTAGCCATACCGAGCGAGGCCGAGCGAGGCCGTGTAGTGGAAACGCGCCATTAGTGACACACACTGAACAGTCTGGTGGGTCATAGGCCAGAACTAGCTACATTTCAAAAGCTTGTTTTTTGTTGCTAAAGGTAAGATTCAAGCCATTTAAGAATTATAATACTTACATAACATGTCCTTTATTACATTTAACCTGTTTTAAAAAAGATTATTGATCATATTGATATGACACAAATAAGATAAATATCGCTGTGACATTAATGTAACATCCGGACTTTAACCTTAACATTTCTCAGAAAATCTGAAGTGACATATATGCACAATTAGAAATATGATTATGATCTGCTCAGTTCAGTTAGCTGATTCAATAATATGTTGTCAATATATTCTTTATTCTTCATATCAAAGAATGTTAAAACAAATGTAATCCAAAAAATCATCCTCATTAATTAAGTTATAAATAAGAGTTACTTTACCATTAAAAAACACGTTCTTACATTCTCACATGTTGCAACTCACTTATCACTACAGTCCTGTCTGTAACAAAGAACGAATAACAGTACCGACCCAGGAGAGAAACTTTCTTTATTATCATTTTCATTACAGAGCAGGTGAGTTTTTGTTCATCTTCTTGGTACACCGTCAGATCCTCTCGTCTCTCACTGCTGGTCTCTGAATGAAAGCCTCCTAACAGACTGACAGCTGGAGTCATGAAAGGAACAATACGTGCATTTATTGAACCAGCACTACAGGGATGTTTTTTTTCTCCATATGAAACCATATACGATGGATAGTACAGACCATGCATATCAAGTACCTCCCACTGTACTGTTCCCAGTGCGCATCTATTTATCTCAACACAAAAATAATTCATGAACAGCAGAGAGCAGTTTTGGGTTAGTTCACTTTCTAAATGAATCCCCACAGATTGAAGGATCTTTTGAGTGGTACAGTGGCGTAATACATTATCATGTAAACAGAGATGGGGTCGTTACTAAAAAAAAGTAATATATTACATATTACATATTACTTTTAAAAAAAAGTAATATATTACACTACTTCGTTACTCTCTACATAAAGTAACTTGTTACTTTACTCGTTACTTTACTCGCAGGGCCGGCCCGCCCCTCCCTACAGGCAGATCACGCAGACTGCTAAAGTTTCAAATGTTCTCTGTAGTTCAGTTTCCATTGTCGCATAAGACTGATCCAGATAGCTCTGACTATGGCTGTCCTCTGTCTCCTGCTATCTGTATTTTGCGCAGTATATCTCTGAACAATGCGATGGTGATTCCACTGTGCAAATGGGCAACATTACCTCTACTATGAAGGATGCTTCAAGCCTGTCCATCTCTGCTTTGGTTACCGGTCCTCCAAATTCTAATTTGTGCTGCTTCGGTCGGCGGCGGCGACTCACAACATCCTCACTCTGGGTTCGGGGGTCCTTAGCTATTAGCTTCACCTTAGCATGTGTTCTTTGCAGGTGTTTGTTGAGGTTTGACGTGGTGTTTGCAGCAGTGGATAACAGCTTCTGGCCTGGACACAGTTTGCACCTTTGCGAGATGTGGACGCGCAAGTCGCGCAGATTACGTACATATAAACCTGCGGCGGAAACCCCTCTTGTCTGTCAGTGTGATTATGACTGATTTTATAAAAGTAACGAAGTAACGCGTGTCGGGGCAATGTTAGTAACTGTAGTGTGATTACTGAATTATAAAAGTAACGCGTTACACTACTCCGTTACCGACAAAAGTAATATTATTACAGTAACGCGTTACACCCAACTCTGCATGTAAATATGAAAGTAGAAATATTTTCCTTTCTTGAAAGATGCAATTTAAAGCTTAGCTGTGTTAATCTCCATGTTTAACCCGAAGAAGCTCTGAGAGTACTGTATGTACAGGGCCGTCCCTGGCCAACTTGGGGCCCCCCATTTCCCAATGAAAGCATAGAAGAAACAGCTAATTCACATTCAGAACATGACAATCTGAAATATAAAGTTTACCAACACAATGCACAATTGTCGAAAATGTTGTTGTTCATTTTTGGTCTTAATAAAACAAAACTATTTTGTCATGTGTTTATTAGGGCCTGAGCTCGACTGAGTCGGAGCGAAGACCTATTGAAATCCTTGGGAATCTTTTTCGTTTTTTTTTTTCTTTCTACCAACTGAATTACCTTTTTGAGGGCCTTAGCATGCTCAAAAGACGGAGATTCTTTGCACACTTGTCAGGTCTGGTGAAAAATAGGATATTTTGGGGGTTTCATAATTGGCACACGCAAACAACAAGCAGCGTTTCGTTGTGCTTTCACCTACAAGTCTGACTTTTGGTAGACATATGTAGCATTATGGGACGCACCAAAAAGTCAGTGGGAGGCAAATCGTAAACCCGACAGGAAGTCGGCCATCTTTTTTTGAATATTCAGCTTTTGACAATTTTGACCTTTTCAGGGCACGTGTCAAAACTATCTTCTCCTACAGTTTTAATCCGATCGACTCCAAATGTGGCCAAAACCATTGGAAGGCACGGTTGATCCAACAACTGGTGATGTGGTGGTCGCGAACGAGCCGGCTCAAAGAGCCGGCTCTTTTAAGCGAACGACGGGAGCCGGCTCGCGCCCGCGAACAAGCCATTTTTTTGTTTTGTTTTTTGTTAAGTAAAACAAGACAGAATGATATGATGATTTCCGCGCTACAGGTGCTCCGTGCATGCAGGCAGTATGTCACTGCCTGCATGCACGGATCTGCTTTTTTTTTTTGCGTGGTTCTACAATCAGAGAGTTACATGGGTCTGTAAATGCAATGAAAACAATTGGCCACAGCAAATCATTTATATTAAAATGTAATTTTTACTTTTGAATACTTCAGTACAAAGGATGTATTGAATAATTGAAGTGATATATGTGTACACATATAAATAATTAGTCAAAACAGGGCTACATTTGATTGAATTATAAAAGGTATATTTCGCAGATTATTATTAACCCCGCCCCCTTAAAAAAGAAAACGGCTCTTTTGAACGGCTCTTTTGAACGGCTCTTTTGAGCGGCTCCTTTGAACGGCTCTTTTGAGCGGCTCTTTTGAACGGCTCTCGCAAAGGAACGGAGCCATAAGATCCGGCTCCCTTCAAAGAGCCATAATTCCCATCACTACAGCATAAAGCTTCCTTATCACACAATTATGCTTCAGAATAAATAAATATTGAAACTATTGTCATAAAAAAAAACTTGATTTCAGTTTGTTTTGTGCTTGTAATTAAGCAGTTAGTGGTAAAGGCCACATCTTGCCTTCTATAAATGTTGTTTTATTAGCAAAATACCATATTCGTGCCAGCAAAAGTGCAAAACAGAAACACTGAAAAAAAGAAAAAAAAAACTGAACAAAATACATTGGCAGATAACAGATTGTGGTTGCCCAGTGAAGACAGCTAGCTCCACAAAATGAATTTAATGACAAATACATTGTTAAAATCCACATAAGTCACTCACTCAATAACACTTATCTGGTTATCTTAATTACCAGTTTATCTATATATATATGTATGTATCTATCTATCTATCCATCCATCCATCTATCCATCTATCTATCCATCTATCTATCTATCTATCTATCCATCTATCTATCTATCTATCTATCCATCTATCATTTATTGACAAAGGATTTTGTGCATCCCCTATCATTTTATCCGGTGTCCTCCCCTCCCTGCCACAGCTTGCATAACAAAGTCCTTGAACAGCCAGTCCAAAATGTTTTTAGCTTCATCACGGGATGTTCTGATTTAATATCTGTTTGTACGTTGTCTCCCACCTAGCTGGGCTTCTCTAATGGATGTTTCTGATGCACACAAAGCATCCTCTTCAATCATCATTAGACTTGACCCGGAAAAGAAGCTGCCACATGTTTATGTATGTGTATGATCAGTCAGGCCCAAAACACTTAAAAATGTGTTGAATCACTGGTGTATGTTCCCAAATGGTGATTATTTCCAATTAGAATTCACTTTGCACCCACGGGGAGTGCCCTTTTTTACTCAAAACAGCCAATGCTTTCTCAAATGGATAAAACACCTTCTACTGCCTACCTGGTGTTGTTACACCCCCACCACTGCCACTACATCTTACCCAGGACAGGATGTTCCAGAGCCAAATGACAATGTCAGAGGACTTGCAGCCAACTTTAGGAGGGAGGAGGTTTGAATACACAGAAACCGACTTCAGCTCTCTGAAAGTCGTAAAGCCACCGAATGAAAAGAATGGATTAAGAGAAGTTAGAGGGTTGGTGTTAGTCAGCTTCTGTGATGTGTACGTGTTGTTTACTTACAGAAGGACGTATCTGTCTTTGATAGGATTAGACGAGCTAAATAAAGAAAAATATGAGAACACGTTGAATGTATGATATGTCATTTAGGGGTCTCTCAATCTAAATAACAACATAAGGCCGAGTTATGTGACGTTTCCAGTCCCTCCTGATTATAGCAGAGGTTTCCCTTTCCCCCAAACGAGTGGACATGTTGAATACATTTAGTAAAACGCATTTGAAAGTTTCAATTGAAAAATTTGTGTTTTTTAAAGCAAGGAAAATGCTTCTGTTAGCTTGGCTTGTTTTTCTGATCCAAATGTTAAGGCGGATTTTACGTGAAGACGAATGATCCATATACAGTACAGTAGTTCTTCTGCTACTTACTCTGTGATTAAAACTAAGGAAAACACTGAGTTGAGAATCCCCCCCCCAAAAAAACACTGTTCATCTGTCACCACATTTCATCTGCTTGTTTTCCTGATAACTCAAAATCCAGACGTCAGATGACATAAAAACTTTCATCTTGTTCAAATATATTTTTGGAAAATGGCCAAGATCTAAAAAGTTGATCATAAAAATGTGTGAAATGGAAAAAAAGTCAATGTTTGACTTGCAGAAACCACAATGCTCAAAGAGGCCAATAAAAGGAACCAAATGAGACAAACCTTTACCTTGATTCAAAATGACAATAGCACACTCACAGATTCTCTGTTTTGAAAACGGTTGGAATCATTTGGTATAAGTACACAACTCAATAAAATATATAACATATTTCTAGTTTTGGGATTTTTTTATGTAGAAATGTATACAGAATGTATGTGTATAAAATATATGTTATATGTTGAAACAAACAGAAAAGGGAGGCTGTGGCGCAGTGGACTAGTGCGTTGGTGTTCAGATCAGGGGAGCACAGGTTCAAACCCCACTGCAGTCAGCCTGTCGTTGTGTCCCTGGGCAAGACACTTCACCCCAAATTGCTCCTGTGGGGATTGCCCACAGTATTGAGTATGTAAGTCGCTTTGGATAAAAGCGTCTAACAAGTGACATGTAATGTAAAAAAGCTCTGCCCTTACTATCTCGAATTTTCAGCCATTGCAGATACGTTCTTAGTGGACCAAAACTGACAAAAGCGGACGAAGCAATTCTGGATGTAACTTTTCCATCCTGGTACAACACAAAAATAATTTGTTATCCATCTTTGTTTCCTAGGCAAGCAGCGGCCAAGTTCTAGCCCTTTAATTAAAAAATAAGTTCAAATGGCTGCAGTCTCAATGGGGCGGAATCCATCCTATAATATGCTGTAAAACCATTGCAAAGGCCATTATGTACGTGTCAAGCTGTTTTATGTGGGAGACAGATGAGCTGTCTGCAGAATCAGACCTTGGTGATGTAACTGTCACCGATCCTGCTGAAATAATGAGACTCAAACTTAAAACCCTTATGGGAAAAAAAGTTTTGGCTTCTGAAATGTACCTGTTAGACACGCAATGTACTGATCAAAACATCTCGTTGTTTGATTAATAACTAAGAGCAAACTGTTACAACTTTGGGCACCAATTGAATTGTAATAATAGAAAGCAATCGGCGTCGCCTCTACACCATTGGCAAACAAAGTGTGCCGATCCTGTGTTCAGACTTCACCATACCCTCCACTGGAGTGCAGAGTCTTTAAATTGCCCACTAAGGTCAGCTGTAAAGATCAAATGGCTTTACAGCATGGTGGCAGGTTTCTGGATCAGCCTCTAAAACAGCTAATTGTACATCTGAGTTTAATTTTGGCATTTAAGACTTGCGTGTCCATAATATCAATTATCAGGAGGTGTTTATTTTGTTCTCTCAAGCTTATAGTCCAAACTTGAAATTCTAAGTAAAGACCGGTGGCCTTTTACACCCAAGTGCATGTCAGCTGCACTGGATCAACATAGTGTGACAGGGCTGAATGTTCTCACGGCACCCACTCCCTGTTTGACTGACAGGCCGGACTCTTACTCATACCAACACACCCTGCTGAATCCACATAGACAAACTTAATCTTAGTCTCTGTAGTCGAACTACTGCATTTGATATCAGCTCTCTGCCAAATCTAATATTGTCTTTTCCAAAACTGTTTACTACTAACTTTTATGAGGGAACTGCGTGCTTAACAAGTATACAGAATAAGCATGCCTCCTTTCTTAATGAATCTTATTATTACACACAAAGATTATACATGACAGCAGGGGCGGACTGGGACTACAAATCAGCCCGGGACTCTCGACCGGCCCACTTCGGTACCGCCGGCCCACCTCGGTAAAATACTAACGGGGGGGGGGGGGGGGTGCTAGTGACTTATCCGACCGGCCCACATCGTCCGACCGGCCCGCTTCAGTGCCGGCCCAGGGCCAGTCCGCCCCTGCATGGCAGACTAGTACCCTCAATTGATAGAGACCGACAATCCGCTAACATGACACCTAACACATCTGAGCCAGTGTGATCGCCCAATGGTAAGATCACAGCTTTAAAACTCAACAGCAACAATTATTCTCCCATTTCTACAAATAAAATGAGTAAAAAGTTAGCTTAATGTTTACGAAAATCGCTCAACGTCACTTCAATACGTCAAGATAGAAGCAGGAAAACTACCTATTCAAGAACAAGTTTGGCCATGTTTGTTTTTAGCTAAAAGCTAACAAGTGTAGGGAAATGTCCCCCGATAATTTGCAAATTGAAGTTTTTCTGAGCATTATTTAATTGTTACGACATTGCAACTTTAATTTTTAGGTTGAGTCTATCGGCACTCATCAACATTGTTTTTAGCTGCAGCATGCATCCCCTGCTAACTGCACAACACCAAATGGGCGACAGTTATGTGTGATTGCTGTGCTAATGTGCCTGGTGTCCAAAGCTAACAATGTGGCTATTTACACCTGGGTGTAAATAGGATGGCAAAAACCAACAAATCTATTTGCACATACGTTACTATCTGCTGTAAATGTTTCCCTTAAAGTAGCTTTCAACCTTGCTAAAAAGTTAGCTGCGTTACCTCATCACATTGAATTACACAGTGAGAAAACAGCGTTGTTGTAAAGAGTATTATTTGTTTTTGATGCCTCCCATCTTGTTACCTTGGTTGGTGATTGGCTAATGGTTACACAAGCCAAAAAATCGTTATGACATCATAAAGTGGCCAAAATCTGATCAGCTCATTTTCAGACAGGTTCTTATATAAATGGATCAGGACAAAAAGTGAGCGAATCTCTTTCCACAGAGGGGACACATGTCTATGTATAAAAGACATGAAAAAGTGGATTTTGCATAATAGGTCCCCTTTAACATCCCAGAATCCTTTGCCTTTATGAAATACAGCATGCACAGTAACATGTGAGAGGAAATGTGCTTGAATTGTGATTTTATTTCTCAAAGAGAAGGAGTCTATGCTACATTCCTAAAAGCATTATTCCCAGCAGAAAATTAGATTTTGACACATCAGAGATAGAATAATGAACACATAACCAGGTCTGTTTAAACATACAATTTTGGCACAGACTAACCAATCCAACCTTAAAAAGCCAAAAGGTGCATACTCAGATTGTGAGGCAAATTAAATAAATGGTGACATGAAGTGTGCTTTTAAATTGCCTAATTGGCCAATATACCCCATTACTGGCTATTACCATTATCCGGAGTTAACGATTGAAGTGAATGACAGCTTTAATAAGGTGCACATTTCTACTCAAAAACCCCTTCTAGCTTGGGTAATGGCTTCGTTGGTATCATAGCAACAAGTGGCAAGTAAGTGAGTGGAGAGCATGTGAGACATGTCCGTATGATAATGATGCCTGTCTTGTACATCTGAATTAAATGGTGACGCGAAGCTTCCCACACAGCTGACATTTAGAACATACAGTATGTTGAAATGCTTTGTTATTAGGCCAAGTGACGGAAGTAATTGTGTAAAAAGAAAACCTATAGGGCACAACGTCTCTCCCTATCTGCTCAGTCCCTGACATGGATGTGATATCTTGATCATGAGTGCAGATAAAACCAGAGACAGCTTGGTAAATGTCTATCGTCACTCCTTATTGCTTTTTGATTGAAGCTCTCACCGCAGTTATCTTAATGATCTGAAAATCATTATTGAAGCATGAGTTAATTATCTGCATATTTGATTTTCTACTTTAACTGTGATTTACATGCAACATCTTTGACAAAAAGTGAGATGATTGAATGCAGGATGATGGATGTATGACCATCTCTGATCCTCCTTGCAGCAGTAGTCCAGAACGTGCCAAAATGTTTTCTGCATTGCATACAAAGGACTTGAAGTCAAACCCTTTCTTTCACCCTTTTGTTTTCCCCTTACCTCCTCCATTCGTGACTGTGATTGGCTGCCATAAGCTCAGGAATACTGCCCTCTCCTGATTTGCTGGCAGCAGGAGGAGGCAGGAGCTGTGTGTGAACATAAATACAGAGAGCAGCTTTGACAGGCACTCTTATGCATCTGCTTTCATCATCTCTTAAACAGAACTGTATCCAGCTCCATCACTGACATCAATCCAGTTCTCAGGCAAGGATCCCGAGGAGAAGAGATTATTTCAAGCTGTGTTTTGGAGAAAAGAGACAGAAACTCATCATGTCTTTTGAAGTGAAGGAGAAGACGGAGGTGCGCCTGGTGTTTCTTGGAGCAGCAGGAGTGGGGAAGACAGCCCTGATCCAACGATTCCTCAAAGACACCTTCGAGCCAAAGCACCGGCGCACAGTGGAGGAGCTCCACAGGAAGGAGTACGAGGTGGCGGGTGTCAAAGTCACCATCAACATCATGGACACCAGTGGCAGCTACTCCTTCCCCGCCATGAGGAAGCTCTCCATCCAGAACAGCGACGCCTTCGCCCTGGTGTACGCCGTGGACGACCCAGAATCCCTGGAGGCGGTGAAGACTCTGCGAGAGGAGATCCTGGAGGTCAAAGAGGACAAGTTCACGCCAATTATGGTGATAGGCAACAAGATAGACCGCCTGGACGAGCGCCAGGTGTCCAGCAAGGACGTGCTGTCCATGCTGGAGCAGGACTGGAACCACAGCTTCATGGAGTCCTCCGCCAAAGACAACGTCAACGTGATGGAGGCTTTCAGAGAGCTGCTCCAGCAGGCCAACCTGCCCAGTAGGTTCAGCCCGGCCCTGTTCCGGAGACGAGAAACCTTCCCCAAGGAGAACAGCAAACGACCCAAACTGAACAAGACCAACAGCTGCCTCATCACATAAGGATGGGGAGCTGCTCGGTGGGCAACAACGCCAAAAGAGAACGAAAAAACTGCTCACGAGAGACAGAAAGGACTCTCTTGGTGGGGAGTTACATACCAAGAGACAGTATTAAAGACTTTAGTGAATGTCTTCTGGCTTGAAAGCATGACATCCAACTCTGCAACAGCACTGGAGGCACAGAGATTCTCCAATGAGAACGGACATGTCAACAGATATCAGATTAACGACGAATGTGGTTGGCTTTTTCTTTAAAACTAAAAAAATGTGCACTTACTGTGAATGTCAAAAATGATGATGTAATAAAATGTGTAGAAGCAGCGTTATGTTCAAATGTGTGAGGTTTTATTTTGAAGTTTTTGTTACTGGTGTTAAAGAAGTGCAATAATTGTGAAGTGATGGGTATTAATGCAAAAATGTGTGTGACATAAGATTGTTTTAAGAAGTGAACAACAAGGAGAACAGTTTATATTTTTGATATCTGCACATCAGATGTTGTGAATTATCGTACAGCCTTTTGAAATGATTAATGATGTTTATCCCTCTTTTTGTTTGACTTAATAAATCCCTTTTTTTTATTGTTTGACTTGTTTTTGATCATTTGAAAAGGAATTTATTGGAATTTGAACAGTTTTACTATACCTCCTGTCACAGTGAGAGTCATCCACTGGACTTATTTGCAGATTAAAAATATCATTGTTCTCTTTCGGGGGACATATAGACATGGAAAAATATAAAGGTATGACATTAAGTTATCACATCCTAAACTGAATACAATAAAAGTGATAAAGCTTTCCTGCATTTAGAGATATTTGTTTTTTTAACCCAAACCATTTTTTTTATAGCACATTCAAAAACAAAGTGCTAAACAGGCAAATAAATCAGATCAATACATAACAAACAGAAGAAATTAAAAAAAATGAAGGATTTTAACGTGATGGAGGCTTTCAGAGAGCCGCTCCAGCAGGCCAATAATAATAATAATAATTTTCACAGATTTTTGGGATATGCTACAGAGATTTTGAGAGATTTGAGAGCTTATAAAAAAGCATTCCCATAATAACACATTTTATTCACTTTGCTCCTAAACTGTGGAACACCCTACCAGGAAATATCAGAGGCCAATTTAGCCGACATTTTTAAACGACAGTTGAAGACACATCCTTTCAGATTAGGTTTTTATTAGCAACACCCTCCTTTTAAATGGAGTTCTAGTCTTTATTATTGACTTAATTTGATATTGTTTTATTTATTTTTTATGGTTTTTTAGGTTTTAACTTAATTCATAATGTATTTTTTTGTCTTTTTCGAGAGGAATTAGTCTTTTTTCATTGTTTTTGTTATACCTTTAACCTTGTGTCTTAACCCATTAAAATACTATTTTATCATAACAACATCTTAACATCTGATCTGAGGGATATTACTTTTTGTTTGCTTTAATTTGTGATGTGTGCCATTTTGTAAAGCACTTTGAGCTGCACCTGCTGTATGAAGAGTGCTATATAAATAAAGAGTCATTATAACTCAGAAGACAGGATGCGATATCTGAGGTGAAGCTTTACAGCTCTCTGGTATTTAGATAAGCAGACTTTAAAATTCCTCAGAAGACTTGGAGCTCATCCTTCTTCCTCTTAGCTCGTCTACATACACGTGTGAGGAGGTGTGTAGTACCATTGAGCCACAATCAAATGGCATATTAAATTACTGTTACTCCACTACTACTTGCCTTGTTTTGACACAACTTATTTCCTTTTACTGATAATGATTGTTGAACAGGAAATGTAAAAAGAATTTTAAAAAACTGCAGCATCACTCCACCAACCTGCCTGTATTCAAAGTGATTGTTGTTTGTGGTATGCGTACCAATAATCCCTGGAAAAGGGTCTTCATACCGAGTGTATTGATTAAATAAAGCACATTTTGCATTGGTGTAAAAACAAAACCAATTCCACGATCTCTGTTCTGTGTTTTATTGCCCTCTGGTGGTCATTTTATACAAAAGAAAGATGAATTCTCTTTGTATGGGGAAGCAGGTAATTTTAAATAATGTAAAATAAGAAAATAGGGGAACCAAAAAACCTGAGAGAATGTATCAGCTTCTGATTCTTATGCCTGCTTCAATGCATGATAGAAAGTAAAACAAATAACCCTATAATCCAACAGTTAAATAAGCTACTCAGGGTTAGGGTTAGGGTTAGGGTTTAAAGCACTGTTTATGGTTCATTTTGACATTAGTTGATGTGCAGTTTCTTGAAAATATCCACAATTAAAACAGTATTTGAAACTCTGACTTACAAATATATACTTTATGCCTGCCATGAAATACGAAGGCTGGTTCAATTCATTCTTGATGAACTTTTCGATGTTCTCTCAGAGCCCTTCATAGGTGGTGTTGACAACATCTGATTGTTAAAGGCCAAGAGGACGAGTAAAAAGGTACGCTTCCTCTTTCCAAAAAACATTCATAGACACGGTGCATTGTTTGCCCAGAATCAGACGAGGAAGTGACATATGATGATAAGATCTCAGGTTCCTCTTTGTATCCCGTTTAAACTCACCGCCGGCTCACAGCAGGAGACAGAAACTCGTCTTTCTCGGCACACAGGCGGACGCAGAGAGGCAGATCGTCCTTTTTAACGCTCAGGTGGGAACTACACTTTCAATTCAGGTTGTCGTGAACTCAGATATATGTCTCTGTTGTAGATAGGATTTACATGGAAGCATATTTTTATATGATGACAGCTTCAATGTCTACCATAAAGTGCTTTTAGTTTGTCTCTGCTCCTAGACTTGGTCATAGCTCCTCAGTGTTTTAAATATACCTGAAAAGTTTTGAACAAGTATAGGATCTCTGACGTCACTTCATCACATGTAAAGGCCAACAATTAGAAAATTACTGGTACAAGTTCAACAAGATTTACTGTAGTACGGCACATAACAGTTAAAGGCCTGTTCACCCATACTGTATTTACATGTTTTTATGACCTATATTCTGTAGATTACCATTGTTTATGTCAATCAAATATGTACGGTTAAATGTAAAGTATTTAATTTAACATTTTGTTTTGATCTTATTCTATTCAACATGTCTGTAGTTTATGTATTTCTGCATTTTACTTGTAATTCCTGTTTAGTATGTTGTATGATGGTTCCTTATTTGACACAGCAAGAGGAAACGGTTGTATTTTCATTCAACAAGCTAGACAGAGTTGAAGCATAATTCAGTTTAAAAGGATGTACAGAAACACTTTTTTGGAAAACTATGAGAATGAAGAGAGGTGACTGAAGATGAGAAATGATTGTATATGTATGTATAAATGTAAATGTAAGTAGGAATAACTTGCATAATGACTTAAAGGACAATCATTGATCAAGTAAGGGGTGGGAATTAATAAGCATTTGCTTCCTCCTACTCCCATTCGGACACATATTTTTTTTTTTTATTATTATTATTATTAATATGAAGACTTTTTTTGTTGAATATATAAATATTATCGTGAATGTGGATAAATACTGTATTTTAACAATACGGTATTCTGTTTTTCACATTTGTTATTTTTTATTTGTAATTTTTTTTAATCTGTTCGAAATAAAGATTGAAATGAAATGAATGAAATGAGTTGTGTAGTCTAAATCAGAAGACTGCAAATTCAAGTCAGGGGAACATTTTATTCGTAAACGACATTTAGTACACCAGTGACGGATAACATTTGAGTCTGCATAGCAACAGCATTTAATATCGACAACCTTCACATCTGTGCCAATACAACACCATTGTGCATTAAGGATCGAAAATACCCATCGATTAGCACATCAGGAGAATCCCAGTATCCATAATTACAACAAAACGTAGCAAAAGGCATTCAGTATGGGAAACATATCAACATGTGAAATGGAAACAAACGTTGAACGAATAATTGTGGTTTTTTTTCAGTATATTTCCCTGAGCAGAAGGCTTGAACCTCACAGAAATACACACCTTGAAGTTTATTCAGAGGGCACAAAGGGGGTGCTTGTTCACAGTTTTTAAATGGGAAAATATCAAAGTATGTTGTCCATGTACATCAAGACTACAGTGCTTTTTTCGCCAGTTGAGTAAATACGCACATATTTCACATTAATGCTGGCTATTTTTTTGCACATCCTTCCTTTCAAGCAGCCATCAGTTTCCAATTACTTTGGTTCAGTACATAAACAACCACATTTTTTCTTGGTTGTCTTTCTAAAAAGTGATGCACCTTAAGCATGGAGCCACTCAAAGACCACATTACATTCAGGTGCTGGTTCAACACTCAAGCTTAAGACTTCAACATTGTTTGAGCCGCTCATTTTACTTTTTCAAACAAAGCATATAAAAACTTTGAGGACCATAAATGAGATTCCATTAACCTCCACTGCACAGAGGTACCAGCAGAAACAAACAGAAGCACTTAACCAAAACTATGTTCTCTAACAGAAGGTAGGGAAACATATGTTGTCATAATTTAGTTGAACTAACCCCCCTAATATATACACAACATAAACGTATTATCCATTCATTTCTACCAGTGTTGAAAACCTTTTTGTGTCACATAGGACATTTGACCAAGCATCCAAATATTCAAAAAAAAGGTGCATAAGATCAATCCGGGCAACGATAAGCAGTGTTGACTCTGTGGTTTGAAATAAAACACGCATTTAATACAAAGATGTCACAGCCCCGTCACAGATGGAGAATTGTTAGTAAAGCACAAACGCTTGATACTGGAGAACTGTTTCTCTTATGTATTGCTGTTGAAGCTCATTCCTTAGATGAGGTAACGGCGCAGCGTAAGACAAAATAATTGTTTAAATTTAAAGCATTTTTTGCAAAAGTTGGAAAACCGCAGCGTGACGAGGAGTGGCTTCAAAACATGACTGAATACATCAAAGTTTGCCATTTTGTCAGGTTTTCTCAAACTAAAAATGCACATGTTTACACCTTTTGAAAAGAAGTTTAATTTAATAACTAGATAGTATTAACTTTTTTAACTTCTTTAACTGATACATGTAGTCCTGACATACAACACATGGATCATGGCGTTAGCATGTTTTTCAGCACTGGGTAGAAGTGCTCCTGCTTCAGTCCCTGTCCCACCCACCTCTCCCTCCTCTCCCTCTGAGCTTTAGTCGTCCGTGGTGATGTTGCGGAACAGGTAAGCCATGGACTCTCCGTTGTGGATGCGCCGGATGGCCTCAGCTAATATCATGCTGACGTCCACCGTCTTGATTTTGGGACACTGTAGCTTCTGTACTTCATGGGGGACTGTGTTGGTTACCACCACCTGAGGGGGGGGGGGGGGTAACCAAAGGTGCAATTTATTTTCATGCTGATAAACAAAAAATCTTCAGGATCACAGATTGAAGGGGCCCAATTGTGCTAATTTTCAGAGCCCAGTCAGCTCCGTTATGATTGGTCAACAGTTTAGAGTGTTGGAGCACTAGCCAATAAGCGCAAGTGTTACTGGAACTTTGGGATTTTATCCTTTGCAGACCATTTACATGCACACAAATCCTTTATAACGCACTACAGGAAAGGGTAACCCCCAAAAGCATAATAGGGCCACTTGTACTCCTTTGCTTTGGTACACCTGTGAGTTTTCAGTGGCTACTGCTGTTCATGGTTTTTAAACGCGTAATCTGATCATGCTTAGAAACTGACTGCAGGTGAAATTAAACACCTTTTTATTCCAGTGTATTCCTATTAATCAGATTTGACCATAACACAAGTTGACGGTAACTATTGTTTTTTGAAACCTGTATAGTTAAGAGGAACTGAAAATGTACAGAAATACAACTGCAATACAATGCTACTTTCCTTATTGTTGTTAGAGCTAATGTCATGTAACATAACAAGTCCGCAAAAAAAGAACATTAGAAGGAAGTATCATCTTTCTTTGTTTTACATTGCGTTCCTAAAGAATAAATGGAAACAAAAGATTTTGGTGTTTGCTGGTTTAAAGGAAATTGGCCTTTGGTTACTTCCTTATTTATATTTTACAGGTTTGCCACAACACATTCATAAACAATCAACAATAACTGATTTAACTTTACTACGCAATATTGTAAAAAAGCGTTGCCGTGGACTCACCTCATCGATGGCGGATTCCTCGATGAGGCGTGGAGCATCGGCCGACAGTAAGCCGTGTGTGGCCATGACATAAATCTTATACGCTCCTCTCTCTTTCAGGATCTCTGCAGCTGCAACAAAGTCTCCCACATCGTCTATAATGTCATCCTGGAAGAAGAAGAAAGAAACAGCAACGTACAAATTACACCCCTGCCTCTTTGTCTTTGGTAATGTGCTGTAACAGTGCTTTTAAGTAGCCTAGGGTAATAGCAGGAACATATAAGAACAAGTACTGCCTTAACATAAAGACGGTGAATTGACTCAATAATGTCCGTTATATATGAATATCAATCATTAGCCTTCGTTAGCTAACATTAGCAACCATAAGCTACTGATAATGCCACATTAGACATTAGCAGCAAAACCCTTTTGTTCACTACATTTAGCAAGCGCAGTTTTTGTTTATAATATTGCTTCATTGACAAAAGAGAAAAATGTCTTTCAATATATTTTTGATATATCTAATATATCTTTTTACTAGACGGCTTGGTTGAATACTCAGTTCTGATTAGTACATTTCAGAGGTTGTCAATACTCGATAACAGACCGCTACTAAGGAAAGCATGACCGTTGCTAAGGAGGATACGTCATATCAATCCGCAGAAAGAAGTCCGGTCGATTTAACGCCTGCTGTGCTGTGGTTAACAAACATGAGTTTTTATCCATCAGAAAACAATATGGAATACTTTTTGAATATTCACTTTTAAATGACAAGGGAGAACTAAGTGCTATAATAATAATAATAATAATAATAATAATAATAATAATAATAATAATAATAATAATAATAATAATAATTATCAAACATGGCAGAGCAGCTGACCGTCAGCTCATCACGGCATCTTACCACAATGATGGCAATCCTCCCTCCCACGTCTCCGACTACAGTGATGGGGGGTTTCTCCTTGGCCATCATTACTGTAGAGGAAAGCAGAGCGTGTTGCCTGTGAGAGAACTTCCAAGAGGTTATGTGTGTGCTGTATTTCACCCAATGGAAAATAAATCTCTGTAGATTGGGTAAAATGGGTTGAGAAAATGTTTTGCAATCAAGGCAAATTGTGCACCCCTGGATTATGGGCGTGTTATTGGATGATGTCAATGATTTGTAGAGATTCTGTTGTTATAATGCCGTCACAAATTAAAATAAGTTTAGAAATGTTCCCCCCATTGTACCCCACCTACCCCTACGAGATTAAAGTGAAATGCAAAACTGAGTACAGCACATGCCATGCAAAAATCAAAAGGGACAGTTTTTGTTTCGTCTGCCCAGGATACCCAATCACACACAGCCTGAGGCCGGGCTGTGGCAGGCTGCATATGAACCCATATGCAGCAGATAGTCGTATTTCACACAGGACCACAGTGGCTGACAAGCACTGATGAGGGGTTCTTCAAACACACTTGCCAATGTTCTGGGGTCAGTCCTCAGTCGAACATCACAGCTGCCAGCGACTACTTTTACATGCACACAATCATCTGTTTGTATCTCACATGCCGATCACAGGCAGCTGTATTTTTACCAATGTCATAAAATAAACTATTTATTGGCCGCTAAATGTTATGTTCCCTTAAAAAATGCTGCTAACTTTTTTTTGTACTTGTGTGTGCTTGCCTCTTTATGTTTACTCTGTGTGTCTTTTATGTCCCTTCTGCTGTAACAGTGTAAGAGTACATTATTTCCTGATTCCGTATATAACTCAGATATTGATATCTATGCAGCTTTGTTTATCATTGTGAATACTTCCGTGAAAGGTTGCAAAGCTATTCATGCAATCCTATCCACCCCATGCTACAAGCAACAACATGTATGTTCCTCTGAGGGGGCACTTTAGGATTATTTCTCTTATCAAACTAATCTTTGATCCAACACAATTACAGTTTCTCAAAATTTAAGAGGACTTTCTGTCAATCCAAAACCAAAAGATGCAGCTCTACTTTGCCCATGACAAACATCCAAGAGTCAATCAGCTGGAAGTATACAAATTGTCCAAATAAAGGTTAAGTAGATGCATTATAACACAACCTGGTAAAGACAACATCAACAGGCTCTACCTTGTGACCTACAACTACAATGAGTTGATCTAAATCACCTTTTTTGATAACAATGTTTTAAAAGCTGCATTTGAAGTATTGTTGTGCATGTAAATGTAGTAATTCAAAGGGAATAAAGAGACAATCCACTGGTAAACAATCAGCCAGCCAAGCCGATTGTGGAGGAAAACGGATATCGAAGCAGAGACAGGAGGAGCATGCCTTGCTGAATACCGTGAGCCGCACAGCATCAGAAACCTGCCAGTGTCACATTCAGACTTTTATCACTATTAACAAAGAACAGCAAAAGCCATGTTGTTAGCAGTATACACACACTTCTCTAAAATATGGTTTACAGCTTGCTGAGATACTGAAACCAGTTACCTGAGAAATATCTGGTCAGATATCTTGAAATTATTTTTAAATAAAATCAACATTATCCTGATAGATTTGAATAGCTTTTGAACAGCAGGTTAGCATTGCATTCCAGAAATCATACGGATTAAAGTGTGAGACTACACTTTATATTATTGTTGATAGAATAAGTTCTGGTATTATAACTAAAGTAAGGAAATGAAACTTTGATTTGACTTGCTTAAAACGTGTCAACAATTCCATTCATAATGCTTCTTCTTCGCATCATTTCATGTTAGGATTCAAAAGCATGCTTTGTTCTTCTCCTCACATGCACTATGACCAAAAGTTAATCAGGTTTTGAAGAGCGGGGTGGGGGGGGGGGGGGTTTAATCAGGGTGCACCATGTGTTGATTGGCAAGATGAGTCCAGATATTCAAGGAAAAAAAATGTAAAATGATAACTTTTGGCATGGTTCTGGTTTGATTGATGGATTTCGAAATTAAATCAGAACACAACAAAACCAAGAGGAGTTTGGCCATCTTGTAGAACAACTGTCTGGAATCTTAGAAAGGTGGATAACACGCTTATTTCAAGTCAAACACGCCATGCAAATAGCATACTGTAGCCGGTTTAAGAGGTTTTCTCAATGTGTGCACTACAAATCACTTTTTTTGACAAACTCCCCCTCCAGAATCCAGACTGTTTTTTCACAAGATGCGACACAAACCCTTTGTCTACACATGCACCAATTGAGGAACCATTTGAAGAGGAATCATTTCATAGTCAGATGGAAGTTATGTTTTACGGTCGTACTTGGGAGCTCTATGCCGGGGAACGGAGCTTGTTGTTTGCCTGCTATTACCAACAAATAAACACCACGTTAACACAAATGCACAAATATTTGACATGACAAACACATGATGCCGAGACTTGGAAAATCCTCCCGCTAGGTAGGCAGAGATTTAAAAAATATTTCATAGCAACTAATTAGATTAGATTTTAAAATGCAAGACTTTTTATAGTTTAAGATATTTAGGAAGTTTCAAAGGAGGATTTTTTAAGTCAAGGGTGAACACAAGTAAGAAATATTGTTACTAAATAATAAAGTGAATACTGGACGCAGTTACGTCGGAGTCATTTGCCAATGACACAATCATTTCTCATACGGAATTATTCCAAAAGGCCTTACCGGGAATCAACCCTGCAAATATGTCAAAGACGGTATGCCAGAGTCACGTTATAGTATAAATATTTAAAAAATAGAGCTACTTTCCAAAGAAATAGGCAGGAACTATGATCTATGATTATTAAGCATGTCACTTTTTTGCAAGTTAGGAGTTGCAGCTGGTGGAGGATGCAGCATGAGTAGAAGTAGTGTTGTATCTGTGGAATTAAAACATGCAGTGACACAGAGAAATCCATTCCTTGGAATGTGGCTGATGGTATGAGTGAGAAACGGCAGACTCGTCAGTTCCAAACAGGTTAGCACAAATAAGATCTGGATCGGGCTGTGGGTGTCGTAAACTTGATGCACTTAAGGATTTAACTGGCAGGAATAAGAAGAAGAAGTTCCTTGCTTAATTGCAGCATGGTGTGACAAATAAAAAGGTAATCTAACTGTGAGAAACAATAAATATGTTATCTGTAGAGAGGGTCAAATCGAGCCAGTGTTTGACCTATTGATCTGCAAAAAAACCTATAAAAAAAACAGCATTCTATAGAAATGGGTGTTCTTACGAGGAAGCTCCAGTCCTGTGTGTCCGGTGGTGTTGCGTACACAAGGTGGGGAGTGTCTGCCGTCAGCCATGTCGGACTCTGAACACTGAGCCTCGCCGTGAATCACAGCCAGACCCAGACGCAGGCGCTCTGCATAGGACTGCGCCCTAATGAGGATAGAGATAAAACACATATTTAGTCACATGGATTTCAAAAGACATTGGCATTTATACACAAAAAAACATGTGTAGGATTGATAATTCTGGCAACAACAAACGAGTGGTGCAGGAATGAGACTGAAAACTATTTTTTTTTTCTTTTTTTTTTTAGCTTAGATGAGGTGAAAGTCTGAAGCTTTCATGTAAAATTAAAACAGCGGTTACTAGCAAGTGACTACATAAGACCACTAAATCTCAATTAGCCACATTTAGCTTAGTCATGCGCCCATGATGTAGCTTGTTTTAAGTTAGCTTTTTACATATAGCAATTGCATTTACACTTTCACTATTATAAAGAGAGTTCTAATATTTGAAGAAAAACCTGCTGAACAAATTGTGCATGAATAATAAATGTGTGTTTGCCACTGATCTTATTTTCTGCAATATTCTAAAATCCAATAGAAAAATGTAATCGCTCTTTGTTGAGGGAGCCCTTGCAATGCTAACTTCTGGGTGGGCCGTCAAAAATAAATCTCTTTAGTGTTTTAAATGAAGACAGTTGAAAGGTAATTTATCAAAACAATGCTAACAGAAGGTGAGATGTAGCGGAGGTTAAATGTGTTTATTTGTATCCTCCAGTTACCTCTTTGCTGCTGATGGTGACTTGGCCACAATGATGGCATTCCTGTAATCAGGAATCTGACAGAATGAAGAAAAATGGATGTCAATATTTACATCATGTGATTGATGGGTTTGGTCAACAGGTGGGGTTAACAACACTTAGATTTAAACACACACAGATAAGACAATGGAAAGGATTGATCACCTCTTCTTGGATGTACTGAATCAAGAAAGGAGAGGCACGCAGGTTGTCTACTGGGAAGCTGAAGAAGCCCTGGATCTCCTTCTGATGCAAGTCCATGGTGATAATATGTGTTATCCCTTTGGGGTAAAATACAGATTAATAGCCGGGTCTTCCCCCCCCCATTTAACACAGGTACACAGTCAACTGTGAATTTGTGAACATCAAATGAAACACTACTGATGGAGAGGGATGAAAAGACAGGCACACAAATCACAGGTTTTGATGAATTGTGTTCTCTTTACCTGCTTTCGCTAGCATTGAAGCTAACAACTTGCTAACTATTGAGCCCCTCTTCCTCATCTTGCACTGTTTGCTGTAGGGGAAGTAAGGAATGACTCCAATGATGTTCTTTGCACAAGAGGTCTTGAGGGCGTAGGCCATTACCAGCAGCTCCATAATAGCCGTGTTTACATCTCTGTTTGCATGAAATATAAAAAATACACGTTTAGTGATAACCAAATAAACTGTAAAAAGCTGTAGTTTGTAGTTCGTGCAGATGTTAAACTCACCGCGGTATGGTCTGGATGATGAAGATAGTTTGTCCACGAACTGATTCTTTCACATCCACTCTAGTTTCTGTTGTGATAGGAAAATTAGGGACACAATCATTTGATTAAGCAAAGCTGCATCTTAATTTCAGTACTGTCTAATACTGATGACTTTTTGCACTTTGTCAGTAACTGTTCACCTTTGTAAATAATGGGAAGAATTTAGCAAATGTATCAGTCACTGATGATAGGTATTCACACAGGACATGTTCTGTTTGTAGTATTATGCAGGTAGTCATACAGTACCTGGTTATGGTAACCAGTAAAGTGAGGTAGTCTATGAATTGAGTGCAGTTGTTTGTGTAGAAGGAGGGTGAGGGTCAAGCATGGTGGCAGCTAGGTGTTAAGCTTTTCAGCAATCTACAAAATATGGTATAGCAACCTTACTGATTTTTAAAAATCTCACTCAACATTTGAGTTGTGGAACTCCTGTCTAAGAATCCCAGGCAGATTATACCAATAACCTGTTTAAAATGTCTTCTAAACTCACTTGTAATTGTGTTTTCTATCCTTTACTAATTGGGTACTATTAAAAAAAAAGTTATATAGAATTGAAATCTATAATTACCAATCATTTTTGTTGTTAGCAGGAATGTGTTTTTAATATTCTCCTCACCTCTGTTAGATTCCTGAAAGACCACAGACTTCCCCAGTTCAACTCCCAGTCTCCTGTGAAGAAAGAAAGAAAGATAGATAGATAGATATATAGATAGATAGATAGATAGATATATTTTGTTACAGCAGCAATTGAAATCTTTAAAAAAGGTGTAAAAAAGTCAAACATAATAAAATACAAATAAATAAACATCAGCAAGTAAATATACATATCTACAGTAGAAAGGACATGAACCACAGAGACAATTCAATATAACATTTTCTAGATACAAATACACAATCGTGAGGTGCTCATTGATTCCTTCATTGTTTTATGACTAGACAGGCTCTTGTTTGGAACAGATTTGTATACAACATTTTGAGTAGTCAGCAACGCTGGAATACAATGAAAATATGCTTACTCCGTTATCTTCTTTGCCAATTCTGTGCATGCTACGGAGGAGTTTGCGGAAAAGACACGATAACCACTTTTAGCGACGTTCATCGTGGCAGAGCAGGTGGTTTATTTCTCACTGACAGCAGAGGCTCCTTTTTGTCTCGGCGTCTGTTTCTGATTCTCTTCTAATGACGTTGTCGTTGGTTAAACAGCTAGCTAGCTACCTACCATACACTGTACCGCTAGGTTAGCAAATCACACGAAATGACCTCCAGTGTGCGACATAAACTCAGCTACAGCAAAACTTAAAATTAAACATTAAATACTGAGTTTATTTTACTTATTTGTCCAATTGCTTGCGGAGAAACGGCACATAACTGTCACAATGTAGCACTATAGCCTTACAACTGTGTTAGCACGGAACTACGGAATCTCCTTTGGGTCAATCTTGCCAAATACGCTTTGCGGAATATATATTTGTTTGAGGATGATAGTGCGTCACATTAGCAGTGGGGGATAGTAGCAAAGTACTTTTACTCAAGTACTGTACTGATGTACAATTTTGATGTACTTGTACTTAACCTGCGTATTCATTTAAATCCATTATTAAATACACTTTGACATATATTCATAAGTTAAGATATCCAAAAGCAGTATATCAAATTAGTCAAATTATCTTGCATTTACCATTTGTGATACAACCATTTATTCAACTCTATTTTAGAGTAGACCTAAAATAAATTGCTTAATATATGTTGTTCTTACCCCCGAACTACATACTTCACACAGGTGTGCCAGTGTGACTGAAAGACATCTGAGTGAGCTAATCCCTAAATAATGTAATACTCAAACCGTGCATTTACTCGAGAAATATTGTTTATACGTTATTATTTTATAATGTGTGCACAAATTAATGATTAGACTGATCTGATGAACTGATAAAGTGATCATCTAAGATTCATGGATTGATGACATTTTAATAGTTTGGTTAAAACTACAGGCAGACAGTCATAACAAGCCCCTGTTATTTATTTGATTCTTGCCTTCAGTTGTTGATAGATAGATAACTATCTATTTGCCTTTCTATAAATCATTTACTAATTGTAAATATGGCATTTCTGGCAGCCCATCAGTAATACTCTAACCGTCCACCAGATGTCATTACTCATTAGCCCTGGATACCAAGTACAGTTATGTCTTATAGTCTAATCAGTTTAGAATGATCCTTATGTTACTAGCCTGAACCAGTCCTTCTAGTGTGGGTGCAAACAGGGGTAATTGTTGTTGTTGTGACACAATACGAAATCTTCTGCAGAAAGATAAAGTGATACGTGCAGAACGTGTCGATCCAGAATCATTGACCAACTCTCTTTGTTTGTTTATCCAAAATAACCTGTGCAGTTAGACATTTCTTACAGGAATTATGACATTTGAATGTGAGTGCCGGAGATGAACTTGTATTCAACTTTAACTTCCCATGGTTTCATTAATTACAATGTGGTTAGCTGGCATATCTTTAATTCTGCTGGCAGTCAAGATGGTATATCTGCTCACAAAGGTAATTAAGATATTCTACACTCTGCAATACCGGAAATATTAGATGACTCAAAGCACAATCAAGTTTTTTCAGTAAGTTGATTGTGATTGGTGTGCTCTTGAGGACTCTGTAAATGTTTAACATGGGTCAGTACGTTGTTGGCACCTACTGTACATTGTACCTCCCCAGTCAGGCAATAAATATCACCTCAATCTTGGCTTTTGTAAAAACATCTGATGTCTTTTAACTGCTCTCGTGTTTGTTTACCTCAGTGTACTCACAGATTCCTGGTAAATGACCCTGTGAGCCGGGCCCACCGTGAAAATGGAATAAGAACATTCTCAAGTTTTGAACACAACCAAGATCTCCCTGACTGATATCCACAGCTGCAACAAAGAGACAATACATGAACAAGTTCAATGAGCGGTGTGGCTCTCTTGAGGGTGTGTGAATATAATGGAAAGTGTAACAATTGAGTGATAACACGCTCATATAATCTCTATCTTGTCAGAAGCACAGGAGAAACCAAATGAAATATAAATCTGCCCTATATCTGATGGACGTCATGCTTTTTAATTTTGTGTTTCTACAATGCAGGGCTTTGCGAGAAATCACAGGTTAATCTCCTGGATAGTCTGGAATGGTGGTGATGGAGGTAAAAGGTCAGAGTGTGCTATTTTATCTTTTTTTTCCAACGTCATAATCTTTCATTGAATCCACGCTCGAGCCTACATGTAATACATATCTGACTCTTTTATTAAGGATTTGTTCTTTATCTCATTATGTTCTCATCAAACACCACCTACAAAGGTGAGGTGGTCAGAGTGAGAAATAAAGAGGGAGAGAGAGGCAGGATAGGGAGAGTATAAAAGAGAGAGTACAGAGGCTCCTCCTCGTTCGCTGCGTGTGTTTCTTGTGTGTTTTTCAGGCTGTTCTTCACTCACACTCTCGCTCAGCAGAGATTCAGAGGTGGAGAGCAAAGATTCTCACTGAGAAGAAAAAAAACAGGGGGGAAGGGCAACAGATTTCCATCCTCTCTCACCAGAAAAGAGACGTATACAAGAGAAAAGGTAAAAATATAGTGTTTATTTTGAAGGAGGTTGGGTTCTCTCATTAGCCCTGCCTTCTGCACGTGCTCAGCTCTGCACTACTGTGTTCCTAGATGGAGAGGATGCAGGGAGAGGCAGAGGGGGACCACCTGGAGAGACCAAGCCCACTGACTGACAAGGAGAAGGTGATGATCCAGGACTCCTGGGCGAAAGTCTACGAGAACTGCGATGACGCCGGGGTGGCCATACTCGTCAGGTATTTCTTTAGTCTTACTCTCCTGTTTTGAAATGTTGAGTTAGGAAGATATTTAAGATAAGATATACTTTATTGATTCCAATTTGGGCTTTTTTCTGTTAAAACAAGGCATTGCACCTAATGTGAATATAAAAAGTAGAACATAAACTAACATAACATATAAACATCTAAAAAAAAACAAAAACATGTTGACTGTCAAATCTGCCAAATGAACAGTGTGAAGGGCCAAATTACAGCAAAATATAAAAGTAGGATATTATTTACATTAAGTGTGCAAGGGATAACATATTACATTAAATATATATTTGTTTCTCTAATTCTGACAATAATAGAAGTCTTAAATGCTGACTTTTCATCAATCTTCTCCCAATTTCCTCAACTTTAATTAGTCCACCAGCAATAAGGTAAAAATTGCATTCGGTCTCTTTCTCCCCTCAGTAATATAACTGCACCTGCGAGGCTCACTGATAATTTTCTGCCACAGAAAACCGCAAAAATATCCACCTAAATCAATTTAACTCCAAGGATTATCCTCCCTCCGAATTCAGCTGCCAAATTCTGATCTCGTTGACTTTACAAGTTTCCAGGCTGTAAAAAAAAAAGGAACTATTTTTGCATCTGATATTCTCGCCTCTACTCCTTTTTCTTAATCCTATTCCTCAAATAGTAGAGGCACAGGATAAACATTGCAATCCATCAGTCAGACATCTTTGGCTCCCAAAGAGCTCCCTCCCAATGAGCAGGTCATGTTTTGAATGCCTGTTCAGAGGGCCGGGGAACCTGCAGCAGCTTGACTCCATCACTGGCAGTCAGAGCTCCGAAACGTCCCTCTTTTGTCTAAAATCATGGGATGAGAGAGTCCATCACAACAGCTATCACCACATGTGTTGCTCAATATTGTTCATTAATCATGGAGACATTCATGGTTAGCATGCAATCCTGTTTGAGGGTGTCGGTGTCACTGTTATTATTGCTCAAAGGATGGAACATCTGGGAAAAACAACCGGGAAAAACAAGTGTGAGCACATTGACTTTTTTTGACAAGTGTGACAATCTGGCAAGTCACGCTGTTCCCTTTATAATCCTATGATTGCAGCAGGTGAAAGTTGAGAGGGAGGTTAGCAGCCATGCAGGGTGCAACACGATTATTTTTACAGCTTACTGACTTTTAGGATTTAGCTGCAGCACTTAAACACATCAAATCACTATCCCACTCTTTGATATGCATATTGAAACTATAAAAATTAATTGAATGTACTTTCTTCTGCCACATTCCTCCACAAACACCCTATGACCTTTCAGGAATTTGAGGAATGATAATAGTTTGATAAGCGTGCCTGTGGTAAATTCTCCTTTTAGTGGTAAAAAGCAAATCACTGTCGCTCTCCGTAACCTAGACTTGAACTTTAACCTTTTCAAACTCCAAAGCAGTTTATGACTCTGAAATTAAACATTTTCTCTGGATTTAGCTCTTCAGTTAGTCTCGACGAAAAGATAAGAAAGGATAAAGAGTCCATAAAAATACTAATGAGGCTATTTATATGCAACCACAGGTCATGCAATTACAAGAGAGAGAGATTAAACACCACGGCTCCTCATTAGTTTGCTACGAAACTAAGAACACTTTGCTTAGCTTCTATCTCTTCCCATTTCAGGCATTTGAGCTCAAATATCGAGCCGTATGCTTCACAGAACAATATTTGCCTCCTTTTTGTGATAGTTGTTGCAGAGACAGTGGGAGATGGGACATCAGGTCTAGAAAGCAGCAACCAGATGCATTGGCGCTCTTCCCAGACAGTGGGTGGGAGTTTTTAGTTTCCTATTTACTAATTCTCTATGATATACCTTTGAGGTTCAATCAGGGACATAAACCAACGAAAACGTCTTTGAACTCACTATTTTTACTCAGAAAAAGCAGGCTGTGCGAATGTTAAAATCCAGACTTGGAACTTGAACAGAAAGCATTTGACATGTAAGCCAAATGAAACATGAAGCGTTGGCTGTCAGGTGAGCTCATCGTAGCCTGAGCACTTTCTTTACCTCCCCCTCTCTAACAAGACATCACAAATCATGTTCGCCTTCCCTTTAATTTGCCATGATTGGAGCCACTTTACAGAACAATTCAGACACATTTGCCAACAGTTTCACAAGGGGGCACAGCAGGAAATGACAAAGATGATTGTCTAAATCCAGAGGACGGATTTCTGGAGCAAGACCTGTTTTTAGCCATGCGTTTTCAACTGCGCAAGAGATAACATAACACCAAATAGATATTAGCATTGATAACGGGATACAGATTTGGTTTAGAATCTTAAAAATCCTGATTCACACAGATGTTTACACTGTGTTCACATTGAAGAATAAATTATATAAATCCTAAAAAAAAAAGCATTTCTTTTTTTGAGATTGTTACGAACTTGGATTCACAAGGGAAAAAGGACTCAAATGCACGACCCGGGAGCCAGAGGTAAAGTATAAGCAATATATACTTTTATTTGCCAAAAAGGATATACAAAAAGACAGCGACGTGCAGTCAGTGGAGGCAGGGGAGGCAGAGCCTCACCTGTCATACCCCAATGTAACGGAAAAACAATTAAAGAAAAACTAAATAATAATAATAATAAAATGTCTCCACTGATCTTGTGTAAATGTGATTTCTGTATGATTCCAATCGCATTTTATAGTCAAAATCAGCAAATTTGCCGAGCTCCGCTACGGGAGCGATGAGAAGTGAGGCAGGTACGAGCACTGCCTCACGTAAGCCCACAGTAACTTGCTGGAGCGCGGGCACTAATTTAGCGCGGCCACTTATTTTGTGAGCGCGCTCAAGCCATTTACTGTGGGGTGAGGTGAGGCACAGATCAGCTCTGCCTCACTTCAGAATGCGTCACCCCACAGAAACTGGCTGGAAAGCGGGCCCTAAGCGCATGCCTGTTCCCATCTCACTGTATGTCACCAATGTAATGTTTGTAGATCCCTTTATTACATTTATCCTCGCCATCCATAGTCTCTAAATAACTTATTTCACGTATATATGATATTTAGGCTCGCTGGTCTCATCGTACAACGGCAATGAAAAAAGCACCAGAAGAGGCAGCCATAACCTCTGCCGCACTGAAGGGGGCGCACGTGAGCCCACAGGTTCTTGTTGCTACTGTTATTCTACCGCAAACAACAAACTAGACTTTTGAAACTACAGGAAGATAAGGAGGACTTTTACAAAACAGTAATAGAGATTGTTGTCCAGAAGGATAGCATGGACTTATATTCATCTTCAAGTCAAGGTAAGACCACAACTGTAATGAAAATGGGATCTTACTTAGAAAGAACAATCCAATATTTAGATTTTGGGTATCCTTTTGTTGATCGGTCTGTTTAAAATTAATCATAGCATCAGATATTCTGGGCTCTATAAAAAAAAAACATCCTCCCCTCGGTCATGAACCTTGGAGTGACCTTCACTAGCACTTTTAAATTCGACAAGCAGGTCAGCACCGTAGTAAAATCCTGCTTTTTTAAAAATAAGACTATTGGCCAAAACCAAGTCGTATTTATCTTTTAATAACTTAGAAAGGGTTATTGTTTGTTTGTAGGGTTATTGTTTGTTTGTAGGGTTATTAACGCCTTTGTAACCTCGAGACTGGACTATTGTAACGCTCTGTATGTGGGTATGGACCAGGCCTCAATTAAATGCCTACAGCTAGTCCAAAACGCTGCTGCACGTTTGCTGACTGGCCACAAAAAGCGTGACCACATCACCCCTATTCTGGCCTCACTACACTGGCTTCCAGTTCGGTTCAGAATTGATTTTAAAATCCTTTTATTTGTTTTTAAAGCACTAAATGGGCTGGCTCCGGCCTATATAGCTGAACTGCTCCAGCGCTACACCCCAGCCAGAGCTTTAAGGTCTGCTGACCAGCTGCTGCTGATAGTGCCCAAGACCAGGCTAAAAACCCGAGGGCACTGAGCCTTCGCAGCAGCTGGCCCTAGGCTCTGGAACACTCTGCCCCTCCATGTGAGGTCGGCCCAGACCCTAGGGGTTTTTAAATCTAAACTAAAAACACACTTCTTCTCTCTGGCTTTCTAGTTAGAGCGGAGCACGACTCCTGACTTTTCCGTATGTTTTATTTTTATTTTGTTTTTAAGATATATCTGTTGTAATTTATTGTCGTTTATTGTAATTGTAGTAATGTGTTTTTATTACATGTACAGCACTTTGGCTCGACCAAAAATCGCTTTTAAATGTGCTATATAAATAAATAAACCTGATTTGATCAGACTAAAAAAGCTTTTGAAAATAACAGAATATTTCGATTAAGGTCAAAATAGGCTATAATATTTGTAAATCTGACTCTGAAAGAGTCAGTGCCTCACCAGCCATGAACCTCACCGCACGTCACTGCAAAAAGAAAAACACTCTTAGCGAGGTGACAAAAATAAAGAGCTTCAATAAGGCTCAACAAAAAACGCTCACAACGTGAGGAACAAAACTTACAAAAGGTTTTCAGGAGCATGAATCAGGCATGTGTCAAGATAAGCAAATGCTGATGAGCAGAGTTCTGGCATGAGGACAGGACAAGACGAACTGACAACAAACAACGGGAAACAGGGGAATATAAACAGGAGATAACTGGGCACAGGTGAAAACAATCAGGGGCGGGGCTGGGCTGATGAGCGCGGGAGAACACACTAGGGAAGGGAGTCAAGGAACCTGAAATGAGACGTGACAATTGAGTGACAAAACAAAACAGGAAGTGAAAGACAATACATGAATAACAACATGAAACATGACTGACTTAGCACTTTTGACGGTGCACAACAGTACCCCCCCCCCCTCTAGGGCCGACTCCTGATGGCCCAGGCCGATCATTAAAATCCTGGATGAGAGTTTTGTCTACTATGAACTTTGCAGGTACCCAGCACCTTTCCTCGAGACCATAACCTTTCCAATCCACCAGGAATTGCTTGCCCTGACCCCTATTGCGGACCTCCAGCAGCTTGCGGACCTTGTAAGTTAGACCACCTTCAAAAAACTGGGGCGGTGGAGGGGGCTTGGAGGCGGGAACAAGTGTGCTCTCATACACTGGTTTGATCTTGCTGACATGGAATGTAGGATGTACTCTCATGGACCTGGGAAGTCATAAGCGCACAGACACAGGATTGATGACTTTAGACACCGAAAAAGGCCCCACAAACCTTGGAGCCAACTTCTTGGAAGCCACCTGAAGTGGTAGGTCCTTGGTGGAAAGCCAAACCTTTTGACCCGGACCGTAGAGGGGAGTGGCACTGCGGTGGACGTCTGCTACAGCCTTCATCCGAGTCGAACTTCTGAGAAGAGACTGGCGAGCCCCAGCCCAAACTCGGCGACAGCGTCTAATCAAGGCATGAGCCGATGGTACCGTTACTTCCCCTTCGTTGGTTGAGAACAGCGGAGGTTGGTAGCCATTGGCACAATGGAAAGGGGAGAGACCCGTGGCCGCCGTGGGAAGAGTATTGTGGGCAAACTCGACCCATGTGAAGTGGTCGCTCCAGGTGGTCTGGTTCTGGAAAACGAGACAGCGTAGTGTAGTCTCCAGTTCCTGATTCAGGCGCTCCGACTGTCCATTTGATTGAGGGTGGTAACCTGATGACATGCTGACGGTGGTGCCTATGAGTTTGCAAAACTCCTTCCAAAAAGAGGAAATGAATTGTGGACCCCTGTCGGAAACAATGTCATTAGGGAATCCATGGATCCTGAATATATGGGTCATCATGACCTCTGCGGTACCTTTGGCAGAGGGAAGCTTGGTTAGAGGAATGAAATGAACCATCTTGGAGAATCTATCTACCATACAATTGATTTTCGAGTAGTTTCTGCAGAACCTGACGGACATGGTGAACATGGGACTTAGAGTCTGGTGAGAAAATCAAAATGTCATCAAGGTACACAAACACAGAAACATTCAAAAATTCCCGCAAAACCTCATTCACAAAACCCTGAAACACAGCCGGTGCATTACACAGTCCAAAAGGCATTACAAGGTATTCATAGTGACCGCTCTGAGTGTTAAATCCTGTCTTCCACTCATCCCCCTTCCTTATTCTAACCAAGTGATAAGCATTTCTTAAATCCAGCTTGGTAAAAATCTTGGCAGTCTGAAGTAGCTCGAAAGCAGAGGACATGAGTGGCAGAGGATAGCGGTTCTTCACCGTAATGTCATTAAGAGGGCTGTAGTGTATGCAAGGTCTCAGAGAACCGTCCTTCTTTCCTACGAAGAAAAATCCCGCTCCAGTTGGGGAAGATGAAGGGCGGATAATCCCTGATTTGAGAGAAGAGGAAATGTAGTCGTCAATTGCCGCTCTCTCTGGCCTTGAGATTGAATACAGTCTTCTCTTGGGAATGGGAGCCCCCGGTAGGAGATCAATGGGGCAATCAAAAGGTTGGTGAGGAGGTAGCGACATGGCTTTTGATTTGTTAAAGGCTTCCTTTAGATCGTGATAACATAACGGTACTTTAGGTCAGGATAGTCTGGGTGATCTATGATGATCCTACTAGGGTCTGTTGGTGCCTTAACAGAGTGTGAATGTTTACACCTGTTAATACAATCCTCTCCCCACTCCTTAATTTTTCCTGAGCACCAGTCAATGTGTGGGTTGTGGATTTTTAACCACGGAAAACCCAAAATAATCGGATGCTGAGCAGATTCAAAAATGTTAAACTGCATAACTTCAGTGTGGTCATTATCTACAGTAATCTGGATAGGTTCTGTGCAGTGGGTTACTGTAAACAACAAACGTCCGTCTAAAGCACTGGCGTTAATGGGGCGAGATAGAGGAACAGTCTTTATACGAAGCTGTTTGACTATGCCCCAATCCATAAGACTTTCGTCCGCTCCTGAGTCTATTAGCACCCCTTGGTCAATGACCTGATCATTAATAAAAATGTTTACCTTGGTAACTGGTCGAGGAGGAAAGTCTGTGGGAAGCTTGCTCACCAGCGCCCTCCTCTTGGCTGGTAAGCTTGGTCTTTTCCCGGACATGAAGCGAGTTGGTGACCCGGCTGGCCACAGTAGAAACAACACCTTTCTCGTAGCCGGCGCTGTCTCTCCTCCACGGAAAGCCTGGTCCTTCCCAACTGCATGGGTTCATCTGCAACGGACGAAGGTGCTGTCCTCCAACTGGCCGAATCCGCTGGCTGTAAAACCTCCTCTGGTAGAACGGTTCGCTGAGAAAAGCCCTGGAAACTGGGATGTCCGTCACGGTTGCGTCAACGTTCTCTCTCCCTTTCCCGAAGTCGGTTGTCGATCCGGATGGACACGGCGATGAGAGACTCCAGGTCCCGTGGTACCTCCAGAGGAGCCAGCTGGTCCTTGATTGGATCTGAAAGCCCAGTCAGAAAAGCGTTGCGAAGAGCCGGAACATTCCACCCGCTGTCCGCTGCTGCCGTGCGAAACTCGATGGCATAATCCACCACCTGGTGATTGTGCTGGCGCATCTGAAGTAGCCTTCGGCTAGCTTCTGTAGCAGGTGACGAGTGATCAAAAATACGACTCATAGTGTCTATAAAGTTGGTTAATGAGTAACAAAGCTCAGAGTCTCTGGACCATTCTGCAGTAGCCCAGGCTGCAGCTCTTCCCGTTAAATGGGACACAATGAACGCCACTTTACCATGGTCTGATGAAAAAGCCCCTGGGTTGTGTTGGAAATGCAGATCGCACTGCACCAGGAAAGCTTTGCAATTTATGGAATCTCCGGAGAACCTCTCCGGAAGAGCCAGCCGTAGTGAGGAGGAAACAGCCTGGCTCGGGTTGACAGCGTCAACAGGATCCGCGACATGAAAGCAGTCAGCTGTGACTGACGTCATCGGCGGAGCAGTCTGAAGGTGAGTGATGAACTGCTGCATCTGATCCGTCAGCTGTCGTATCTGTGCAGAGACGGAAACTTGGAGCTCAGCCTGGTGTCCTACCAGTTCCTTCACTCCTTGGCTGATTAATCCCAGCTGTTCCTCGTGGTGAAAAATCCTCACGCCTTGGGCTGACAGGGCGGCGTGAAGTGTTTTTGGGTCGGCTGAGTCCATTGTGGTCAGTTCGTTCTGTTACGAACTTGGATTCACAAGGGAAAAAGGACTCAAATGCACGACCCGGGAGCCAAAGGTAAAGTATAAGCAATATACTTTTATTTGCCAAAAAAGGATATACAAAAAGAAAAACACTCTTAGCGAGGTGACAAAAATAAAGAGCTTCAATAAGGCTCAACAAAAAACGCTCACAACGTGAGGAACAAAACTTACAAAAAGTTTTCAGCATGAATCAGGCATGTGTCAAGATGCTGATGAGCAGAGTTCTGGCATGAGGACAGGACAAGACGAACTGAAAACAAACAATGGGAAACAGGGGAATATAAACAGGAGATAACTGGGCACAGGTGAAAACAATCAGGGGCGGGCAGGAGCGGACTGGGACTAAAAATCAGCCCGGGACTCTCGACCGGTCCACTTCGGTACCGCCGGCCCACCTCGGTACCGCAAGTAAATACCACTAGTAAATTGTCAACGGGGGGGGGGGGGGGTGCGGGTGCTAGTGACTTATCCGACCGGCCCACCTCGATACCGCAAGTAAATACCGCTAGTAAATTGTCGACGCTAGTGACTTATCCGACCGGCCCACATCGTCCGCTTGTCCCGAACGTCCAGATGGCCAGTCCACCACTGGGGGCGGGGCTGGGCTGATGAGCGCGGGAGAACACACTAGGGAAGGGAGTCAAGGAACCTGAAATGAGACGTGACAATTGAGTGACAAAACAAAACAGGAAGTGAAAGACAATACAAGAATAACAACGTGACAACTGTTGTCTTCGGGTCAAATCTGACCGATTTACTACTTTCATCAATCATAACTTTTTTGTTTTACATTCGATTGCATTAAGGCTTTATGATATCCTTCACAGTAGACATTTGAACATATAAATTGTTGATCACCACTTTCATTGAATTTTGGATGATTTAGTCAACTTTGTAACACCCATGGTGTTCCCGGTCAAAAATGACCGTCATAAAGAAAAGGAATTAGTCACCATCCAGATCAGATAAAACACACAAACATCCACACACACACACACGCACGCACACACACAGATTACCATATATACTTTTAAAAGGATTCGACACTGTGGCAGTAAGGTCTCATGGTTTTCTTTTATTTCAAAATATTGTTAAATACAGATACAAAGGTGAGCCGTAATGAAAAAAAATGTACAATCATCACAATTAACTGTTAGAAAATGTATAAATGTCTTGCTAATACCTCATTAAGTGAACACAAGTGGGCACGGACTAATCGAAGGAAACGTCACATGAGATTTAGAAATAACAGTATTTACATGGCAGTTTTATAGATATACACATTCAGTAGAAGGCACATCCAAGTCAAATGTGACCTCTTCCTCTTGTCCACTGTTTGCATTTACTTTCCCTCCCTCCTTAATAATTTGGTCCTTTACAAGAGTATAAAAAACAACGAGGAGAGATTTAATTTCTACGTCTCTCTTAGCCATCAAAAGGGCACAGTACCAGTACTCATTTAAAGTGTATGTCCCATAACCCACGATTATAATAGATTAAACTGTATTCCCCAGATACATAGCTTCCCATTAATGGTCAGTACAGTCAATTCCTCCCTCTATCATGAGCCGTGGCCCAAAAATGTGAAATCTCTTGTCCAATAAACCCAGACTAAAAGCTTCACCCACTTGAGCTTGAGTGCTTAGACCAGCCCACTTCCTCATAGACGGCATTGATGCCGCAGTACATCGTAGCCAAGAGTTTGGTCCAGGCCGCGGCCACCTCTGGTGTCACAACCTCTGAGAAGGCCTCTCCAAGGACCTCCAGTATCACACCGCTCAGGATCTGGGAAACACAATACAATGGGGTTCTTAAGCCAACTTTAAGGTCTTAAATTAGTAAATGAGAATACAACTCTTATTACATTGGCATAATGAAGTAGCAATGGGCCCTGTGCGCACAGTTACGATGGGTCATAGGGCATGTTACTACACACACACACAGACACACAGACACACACACACACACACACACACACACACACACACACACACACACACACACACACACACACACACACACACACACACACACACACACACACACACACACACACACACACACATACTCTAGATGTGTTCCCCCGCCCTTATGTGCCCAATCCCCCCATGTGAATCACACCTGGCACACACAAACACACACACACAGAACAATTTGACACAGTTCCCGCTCTTATGTGCCCATCCCCCCACATGGATCACACCTGGCACACGCAATACATGTTCAGTGTCTATTCTTTGTATATTTACTGCAGTTTTTCCTGTATACCAGTAGTCTGATACAATATGTACAGTTTGAAAGGGTGTTAAATGAAATTTGGTGAGGATTAATGGTTTTTGTGTTAATGTAATAGCAGTTAAAACAGGACCGGTCAAATTTGACCGCGAACACCAAAGTAAGGGGGGGGAAAACGAAGACAAAAGGAGGGTTAAAGTGCCAAAGAATGTAGTAACATTATGGTAGAATACAATGTCCTGATAAACAAATTAAACTGTTTTACTGTATTTTTGAAAGCTATAAAAAACATCTGTCTGCATTAGGATTTATGTGCAGCTGGAAGCTTTTCTTGTTCATTTTTAAGTCTTTTTAATGTATGGTGTCACACAGTATCAACACAGTGAAGCAAAGCAAGCACTTAAAGGGAAAATATGCAGCACTATCATGTCAGTGCCGATATTTACTCATGGTATCTTGCCAGCTCAGAGGAAAATGAACGTGGGTTTGCAGGATCGAGCTGAGGGCGATGAGATTAGTGGAGCTTTGCAGCAGCTGCTCATACTCATATCTCTCATTTACTCATGACTCTCCTTCCTTTTGCAGGCTGTTTGTGAACTTCCCCTCATCCAGGCAGTACTTCAGCCAGTTCAAGCACATCGAGGAACCGGAGGAGCTGGAGAGGAGTGCACAGCTCAGGAAGCATGCAAACAGAGTCATGAATGGCCTCAACACGCTGGTGGAGAGCCTCGACAACTCAGAGAAAGTGGCTTCGGTGCTGAAGCTGTTGGGCAAGGCTCACGCACTCCGACACAAGGTGGAGCCTGTGTACTTTAAGGTAAAAACACACTCAGAGATTAATTTAAATCCTTGAATAATTACAAATTAACAGTTAAAGTTGCATGAATGTATTTTTGACCACCAGAGGGCAGAGAGCAGACTAAATTATAATCTTTAGGTGCTGTGATGTAACCCTTTATCAAGGATTCTTTTTTACCAGATTTTTGATCCCACTTATTGCTATCTTTGTCCGTGACTGATCCCAGACTTTCCTGTAAAAACCATTAGGAAGCCTGGGTGAAGCAGAGGTGGGAGAGCAAAAAGGAAACACATGTCATACAAGAAATTATGTCTCATTACATAATAGTGGAATGATGATTTTCAAAAGAGCCAACTAATAAGAGTGTGTGTGTGTGTGTGTGTGTGTGTGTGTGTGTGTGTGTGTGTGTGTGTGTGTGTGTGTGTGTGTGTGTGTGTGTGTGTGTGTGTGTGTGTGTGTGTGTGTGTGTGTGTGTGTGTGTGTGTGTGTGTGTGTGTGTGTGTGTGTGTGTGTGTGTGTGTGTGTGTGTGTGTGTGTGTGTGTGTGTGTGTGTGTGTGTGGTAACATGCCCTATGACCCATCGTAACTGTGCGCACAGGGCCCATTGCTACTTCATTATGCCAATGTAATAAGAGTTGTATTCTCATTTACTAATTTAAGACCTTAAAGTTGGCTTAAGAACCCCATTGTATTGTGCTTCCCAGATCCTGAGCGGTGTGATACTGGAGGTCCTTGGAGAAGCCTTCTCAGAGGTTGTGACACCAGAGGTGGCCGCGGCCTGGACCAAACTCTTGGCTATGATGTACTGCGGCATCAATGCCGTCTATGAGGAAGTGGGCTGGTCTAAGCACTCAAGCTCAAGTGGGTGAAGCTTTTAGTCTGGGTTTATTGGACTTATTAAGAGATTTCACATTTTTGGGCCACGGCTCATGATAGAGGGAGGAATTGACTGTACTGACCATTAATGGGAAGCTATGTATCTGGGGAATACAGTTTAATCTATTATAATTGTGGGTTATGGGACATACACTTTAAATGAGTACTGGTACTGTGCCCTTTTGATGGCTAAGAGAGACGTAGAAATTAAATCTCTCCTCGTTGTTTTTTATACTCTTGTAAAGGACCAAATTATTAAGGAGAGAGGGAAAGTAAATGCAAACAGTGGACAAGAGGAAGAGGTCACATTTGACTTGGATGTGCCTTCTACTGAATGTGTATATCTATAAAACTGCCATGTAAATACTGTTATTTCTAAATCTCATGTGACGTTTCCTTCGATTAGTCCGTGCCCACTTGTGTTCACTTAATGAGGTATTAGCAAGACATTTATACATTTTCTAACAGTTAATTGTGATGATTGTACATTTTTTTTCATTACGGCTCACCTTTGTATCTGTATTTAACAATATTTTGAAATAAAAGAAAACCATGAGACCTTACTGCCACAGTGTCGAATCCTTTTAAAAGTATATATGGTAATCCAAATCCTCTGCATTTCTACGTACTACTGTGTTGACATAATTAGACGTTACCTTTTTCTCGCTTGGCCTACCGCTCTGTCTGAGTCAGCAGTGCTAAGTATAAGCTGCTGGAAGACCCTATTTATAAAACCATTTATCCAAATGCTCTCTCTTTTTTTATTATGGAGAGACCCTGCTAAATATATGGGAAATGGATTGGTATCCATTAATAGTCCTGCATGGAGCCAATTTCTACAACACATTTTACAACATGCTGTCCTTTCTTATTTAAAAAGAGACAAAATAAAGGTTGATTTTTTACAGCTTCAAGGACAAAGTTGCGAAGTGGGTTGTTTCAGAATAGAAACACACAGCATGCTCTGTTTACCCCTTAGTCCCGCCTTAATCCTGGCTAATCCACTGAGCTAATCTCCCCAATCATGAGTGAGAGCCAAGAGAAAATACAGGAATAGTGAGACACAAAATCTGCCTTTTATAGTTTGAGCCTCTCGATGGGAGGAGAAGCCTCAGTGCTCTGAACCACCATCGCCCCCCAAGGCAGCAGATCGCTGGAGGTAGGACCATGTGTACCACCATGATGGTCCTCACCACCATCGCTCTCCTCCTGCGGCACCATTTCTTCAACAAGATCTCACCGTGAGTACTGAATGTGCTTTTCAGCAGGCACCAAAAAAATTGTGGTCATTGCAACCTGTCTGTTAGAAATTATAAAACAGAAATAAGGGACTGCTTTTTGTCAAAATTCAAATATACAAATTCAACATCATGCAAGAAAAGCATTGAGGATTAAAATAAATACACATTAAGTACTGCCAACCATACAAAAAATATGAACACTTGAACACATGTCTGTTCCATGTGTAGGGGGTGAGGGTGATACTTATCTGCATCATTGATTTGAAATAACTTCAGTGATTATTTTAGGGCTCGCCTTGAGCAACAATGTGCGGATTAAGTAGCTCGACACATAACAACAGTGTATTCCAGTTTTCTTCTAATGGAGAGCTGAATAGAGGGGCAAGCATCAGGGCGCTCGAGTTCATGGCTGCTAATTGACTCAAAGTGCAATCTTCTCAGCCCTCAACCCCCCCTGACCTGCTCAGCCACTCACTCAGCAATGGCAAACACACCGCGAGGCTACAGCACCATGGAGCGTGGCAACACCTAGCTCACACGCTAGTAAGATAATAATCTGCAAAACCTTGAGTTCTTTAACCAAACTCTTTCCAGATTGTGCTCATGAAAGCATTGGTTGAAATTGAGAAATAACTGTACTAGTGAGTTGTATGTTCTTTATCACAGGCAGAAAGAGAGTGTTGAGAAAGACGTGCCATACATGAAGAGCAATGGAGCAACAGAAACCCCAAAATGAGAAAAACAGTGAACATCAAAGGGTAAGGAAAAAAAGGACAAACAATCTATCCATTGAAAACAAAGTGAGGATATGCAGCCACGGGGGTCTTTCTGTGATTTTAGTAACTGCAGAGGCCAAGACGTTCTCGCTTCAAAAGCTAGATTTTGGTATCAAGCCAGCAGCACTTAAAATTCCATCGATGAAACCTGATAGCGTATTTAGAATTTAGAAACCCCACTTTGGAAGACAAGATCTTTGATGACTTTCCCATAATTTCCTTGAAAATGGAACTCATTTGGAACAAATTAACTCTAAGCTCGAGGTTTCTTCAAAAGATGTGGAGATACCACATCTTACGAAGAAAGTGCATTTAGCTGAGTCATGATGAGTCATTCTTTTATGAATGATTATATCCCTTCATAATCGTGACTTTGCATGTTTGCTTTTAATTCCCTTGGGTTACATCTCCCCTGAACATGACAAGAGCTGGCCATCTTCTCAAATGTTGTAAGCACCAGGTGAGCGTTGTCATTTGCCACACTTGAAACCTAGCCAAAGGGGTGTTTCAGTGATTTTAGTAATGCACTTCCAAACAGCAGAGGTTAAGATATCCTCCCTTAAAAAGCATGATTATGGTTTCAAAACTGTGGCACTTAAAATTCCAATGATGAAACTAGATAGCATGTTCTATTTGTGTTCCCTGCATTCCCTGCATCCATGTTCTCCAGATTCCAGTTTTTTAAACAGGCTTCTTGGGGACTTTTCCCTTAGTTCCCCTTTTTTTTTGTATATAGGGATTCATTTGTTACAAATTTAATTCAAACTCAAGGTTTCTCTTTAAACTTTTGATCCTGACATAACCTCATCATCAGACAGTAAAACCAGTATTGGGTAATTTTTCAAATAAAAGTGAATGATGTTGCACATTCCAAATATAAAAAACTGTGAATGTCAGTGGGTGACAGAGACACAGAAACACATCCAGACAGGCAAAGGGATATTGACAGTTATGTGTGTGTGTCTGTCTCTGTGTTATGGGACACCTGACATTTTTTTTTCCTCAAAACAGATACATGTAAGAGCCTGGATCATGTTGTGACGTATGAAGTCATCATAAAATGCTTTGATTTATCATATTTTAAAAGCAATTATAATACACAGCCTGTATGATAATTGTTCACAGAACAACATATATTCTGACTTTATATATCCATCTGTCAACCAAATAGAGCTCTGCGGTAACTTATGTGACCAATTAATTGACAACTGTATTATAAAGAATGTGGTTCACCTACTGCAGAGTAATTCGTTTTGCAAGTTTGTGGCCGAGAGCTGTATCTGTAGGCACCTCTCTGAAATCTTGTGTGCCACAAACATGCATATACATGCAGGTAAAACATACACACATGGTGTGTGTGTGTGTGTGTGTGTGTGTGTGTGTGTGTGTGTGTGTGTGTGTGTGTGTGTGTGTGTGTGTGTGTGTGTGTACACACTGGGGCGGCATTATAAAAAAGCAGCAAAGCTTCTTTCCGGCGGTATTGTGAAATCTCTGTGTAGCACGGGGCTTGTGTGCTAGTGGAGGTTAACAGGAGGGGCTCCAGACAAGGGGAGAAAGTGGAGCAGTGGAGCATGTTACAGAAGCACGGATGCATAAAGAGCTGAGATGCCTGCCCCACATTTAGCTTTTAAGTATTCACTGCTACACTGCTAACTAAATGATTCAGAAGCAACAATCCATCATCTCTTTAGGGTTATTATGAGTACATTACCTACAACCCTTCCACTTGATGCAGCTAAAAGATCCCAATGTAAGCCAATAAACAAAGGGGGCATTGTATCCAACCATTGTATGTGAACTGAATCTTTTTTATGGCGACAGTTTTATGGATTGAATTGTCATGGTGATTCAGTTTTTTTTGATTGACCGTTTTCCCTTTTCGCATCATGACTTTACATATTTGCTTTTCTCCTATGCTCCCTCTTCCCTGAAGACATGACAGGCCATCATCTCAAGTGTAGTGAGCATCAGGTGAGCTCTGTCATTTGCTATATTTTACCTCGAATGAACCAGAAAACAAATGGACAAACTGTCAAAAATGTGCACAAGTGTTTGTTTACATCAAAAACTCTGAAAGCTAAACCCTGATTTGTTTTGTTTTCTGTCCTCAGTGGCCTCTGCTATCAAGACTTATTTCCACAGATACTATGGCAGAGATTTCCTTGAGAGATGTCCTGTTATCACACCAAGGTTCCCAACAGGAATAAAAAAGTGGGCTAGAAAAACAACAAGGCCTGTTTTGATCATGGATGGAACAGGAAACAGCAACTGAGCAAATTCTTGGAAGATCAAGCCTGACAAATCCTGTCATGAAAGCTGAATTGTGTCATTTCAAAGTTGATCAGGGTATAAAGTAATAAAACATTATGTGCCTCTGCATATATAAGCAGTATATTCATTTCTTAAATGTTCTGTATTGCTTGCTTTTAAAACAATTAATGATTTTTATTAAATGTATACATGAGGACAGGATTTGACTGGATGTATCTTTAAGAGTCGCGTCTCTTGAGATCTCATAAGTGACCTAATTAATTCTAAAATAGGGGCTGACGTCCAGTTTTGTATTGAAATGGCAGGAGCCCATGGATCACTTAAAGGTTGTGATGATCTCACAAGAGAAGCCCACTGATGAAATAAATCAATGAAATGCATTTGTGTGCCGCTGTTTACTTCTCAATGCCAATGAAGAGTGTCTCTTCCATGCACTAAGAAAAACTGTTATTGATTCAATGATGATATATTAAAAAGGAGTACATTTTTCCTATTTTAGCATCGGTGAAGAATTTATTTTCCCAGATTAGATTAAATTCTACGTTATTGTCGTAGCACATGGTACAGGAAAAAGCAGTTTGCGTCCAACCAGAACATTCAACTCAAATAGTATAAAAAGGTATAACGATAAAGTTAATTACATGCCCCATAGTTTGATATGGTCAGTTTTGTTTCTTGACAATATATATTTTAGTTATCGTCATTATGCTGTGATGTTAGCAATGTATCTTTTTCAAAAGAGCAAATACATTTTGGAAATTGCATTCTCATTGCATACTGACATTACAGTGAATAGTGTTCTCCTTCATGGTACATCAATTCTGCATGCATTTTTGCTCTACAATCAAATGGGAATGCTATACAATTTAAAAGGTATATGTGTCAGTTATGTCTCTCTAGAAGTTGCAGGATGACTTTCCTACTTAAAGGTATTTCAGTGCAATAAAAGGCATTTAAAATGTAATTGAATATAAAACAATAAACACTCCATCATCACAGAATATCTACAAACATAAAAATATCCTTGCATGCAAAGACCAAATGTTTTAAATAGAGCATGTCAGCTTGTTGGCCTTGCTCATTGAATGAATCGCATGATGTTGCCATGCATGTAATCCTTTATATATTCAGTCTATGGTATAATCCCAGCCAAGGAGCGCATGAAAACATTTCATGCAAAATAGCAAAGATGCTTACTGGTTATCATTGTGCTGATTAAGAGTGCAACATCAGGCCTAGACCTCACTGAATTAAACATAGGCATCAGAAGATCAATTATTCAGCCCTTCAGTTTTGTTGCAACTGATTTGATTTGACCTATTTTCTAAACTTTGACGCCACCTGGTGGTAAGCCTGGTGGTTTGGTAGGATTCACAAAGTAAGCAAGCATCTAAAAAATGGAGCAGAAAATGTAAAACTAGCAACTTCATACATAATCACAGGCAAAAAAAACAACGCATTTTTCTGAAACATTATTCTTCAAAGGGCACGATAAAAGGGTACGCTTAAAAACTACCCTACCCACAATGCAAAGCGAACTGTAAACAGGAAGTGTGTGTCTCGCGCTGGTTGTGGTAACGATAATGCTGCAGTAAATCTCAAAAACAGATGCTTGTGATTTTCCTAGCTCAATTTAAATTCTACGAATAAAAGTGTGAATTAGCATAACTAGGTGTGCTATATGGCTAACGGACAGCCATGTCGATGTAGCAATATATAATGCAGTGTGTTGCGGCGGTGTGATTCGCTTTAATGTTAATTTACTTCAAATTAACTGAGTATTTTTTGGACTGCTAACTGACCAAACATGGCTGTATAAAAGCATGAAACAATACGACGTGTAACCAAGCTTAATAAAAACTACAATCGTGTAATATGTCCTTGAAATGAAAGCTCACCGGTGTAACGGAGTGGTTACCAATGGAGACAGGAGACGCCTAATCAGATTTAGCTAAGTAAGCTAGTTAGCTAGCTACAATAACATTAAAGCTACAAGGAGATATTCAACATGGTGAGTCAAACTTGTGCCTCAGTGTTTGCTCGATTCTTTAAGTTAAATCCTTGTTTTCAATCACTTTGTAAACATGCAATGATTTGCTATCTGCAGTAGGTCCATGGTTTAGTGACACTAGGTAAATCTCCCCAACTGCTATATAACTCATGATATATCACTACTTTTACAGGCTTCAAAGCGGAAGGGCAAACCATCCAAAAGTAAGTTCTTCAAGTATTAGTGTAATGCTGTATTCCATAGTGTATTTCTCATATTGTATTACTATGTATGTATTGTAGCATTTAGAGTAGGCTAGTAATGCCACACAATATTAGAATATTAAGTAATATTAGTATTCAGCCACAGTCACAGCTGGTGACATCATAATGAAAATGTAATATACATACATTTTCTTGCTGCTATATTGTAGGTTTACTGTTCTCACTAGATGTTTTTATGTAGGCTGTTTTGTTGTGTTTTGTGTACCTGGGTCTAGTTACGTCTGCAAGACAACATTTCCCCAGGAGACACTAAAGTTGAAGAGTCTTAAGCTTGTTTATTTCTGCCCCTCCACGGTTTTCCCCTAGGTTCTTTCGGAGATGAAGATTTGCTTGACAGCTTATTTGATGACGAAAGTAAGTAGTCAGATCTCCAGTATTTTCATTTGTATTATTGTAAGAGTTTTGTGTGTTTACTATTTGATTTACTTACCAGAACTCCCAGTACGGGGCAAATCAACCCGCAGTGGGCAACTGAATCGGTAAGTTGGAGGAATCCAAAGTTGCATGCCAACAATTATAAATCACAACTGTTTGCAATAAAAATGTTTCCTTCTCCAGCACTTCTGCCACTGATAACATCTTCAGTATGCTAGCAGAGGAGGTGAAGAGGGATGGTGGGGACACTGAGGTATGTAGACAGAAATATGAAAATACACACATAGACACAGTCTTATATTTCTAGCATTATTTATTGTCTATTTGTTACTATTTACTTTCTTGTCCAGGACTCTGATGTCTCAGCAGCAGATCCCAATGACATTTTGAAGAACATGAAGGTAGGTCATCATACAAAAAGTGGAAATATCCTGACAGAAGTTCAGATTTCTAGTTCTTTGCACATGGCCTTAGCTCTACTGACTTTTGTTTTTGCACAGGACATGGATGATATGGATGCTGACCTTTTTGCACCAAAGAAAAAGCCCAGCTCAGCTCCTGCACAATTAAAGCTGTTTGGTAATGAAGGGCCAAAGAAAGACTCATCAACCATAGAAAGTAAAGCAAAGCCAGGGGGAGCAGGTAATTCAATGCAGAGTGTTCTTGCATTCATTATTTCCTCATTATCAGCTTCACATTATTACCCACTTTGAAGTTTGCATTTAAAGCAGCAGTAACAGAGAGCTGTTTGTCTTCCCCTCTCCACTCAGATGAACCCACCACAGGAGGGAGGAAGACATACTCTGCACCCACGTCCACAGCGCATAACTACAAGAAGTTCACTTTCTCAGGTGAGTTAGCCCCCCCCCCCGTCCCATCCATCACACACTATATAACTCAGTAGCTGTTAACTGATAGCTTTGCTGTGTTTTTTTCCTCAAACTGCTGCATTTATGTAGACAGTGGGGGTGAAGATGAAGGTCAGACTCCTGACACTAAAGGTACATTAGTACAGATAAGTGTGTAGTTGAATAATATCAGTTGGTAGTTAAAGGTGGGGTAGGTAAGTTTGAGAAACCGGCTCGAGATACACTTTTTGTTATATTCCATGGAATGCTTTTAACATCCCGATAGCAATGAATATCTTAAGTGCTTTGACAAAAAATCCATAAAAAAATGTCATCTGTGGAAGCCGTAGTACTGTAAAAAGCACGACCAATCATTTTAGCCGGCCCGGCTAAAATAACTGGATGGCCTACCTGCCTGTCAGCCTTCCATCTGTGCACAAACTTATCTCGTGCCCTCATTGGTCATGTGCGTGTTCGTGTGTGTTGGAGGAGGGGCTCTATAAGGAAGTGGCAGATTTTCTCCGGTTGTGTATTTTCAAATTCTAGCGATCTCGAGCCGGTTTCTCAAACTTATCTACCCTACCTTTAAAGGTGTTTTTTGTGTGTAGTTTAGACAAGAGATGTGTATCCAACAGATATCCACACAATTGTAAACAAGTTAAAATGTATTTGGTACACCGGTACAATGAATGCAATCTAAATCTTCCATTAAATCCATCCTTATGTTGAAAGGTGTTTCCAATATTTTGTCCACCCTTTTTCACATACAAGAGGTGGACAATAAATCATATTTTTATATTATTTACATTATAAATACTCCATACAAATATCTTTCCATTGTTAATGTATTTTTTAACTGATTATTTTTAATGTATGTGCAATGTATTTTTACTTGCTGCTATAACAAAACAATTTAAAAATTTGGGATCAGTAAAGTATATCAAATCTATTCTTATAATAAAAGTCTAGAAATGCTTGTATTCCAATACATAACAATCTCTAATTATTGTATCATATTGGTGCAAACAGATGTCCCTAATATATGGGTGACTCAGTGTATAAACACATGCTGAAATGTGTAAACCTCATAATTTAAACATATTTGCACATATACATTCGTACATATGTGATGCCTGTTTAGCATTTACTGCTTAACAGCCTAAAGAAGAAGTATAAATAATGTAAAGAGTTTCATTTCCTCTGCAGATGTTGACGACCCCCTGGCGGATCTACTTGATGATTTGCTTCCAGATGAAACTAAGCCCGAGCCTAAATCTATCATACAGAAAGCCAAACGTGAAAAAGCACCGCCATCTCCTACAGCGTCGCCTATCCTAAAGACTCCAACATGTGAGTCTTTAAATGATACACATGTCTTTATTTTAATATGAAAAACAAACAAGGTGCTGAATGTGTTTGTGTTTATATTTTTTGTTCACCAGCTAAAGCAGCAACTAAACGAAGTGATCTCACATTTGATGACGACAAGGAGGATCTAATGGACGCACTCGGATTTGACGGTGATAATAAAAACCCTCCGAAGAAAAAAGAGGCTGCGCTTTGGTCCAACAAGGACAGGTAACAGCTCTGTTCTCACGCTTACTGTTGTCCTTATTTATAGCGCTCAAACAATAAATAATTAGTGCTATGGGCTTCAGGGTGCCGCTAAAAACAAAGCTGCACAAAGAAAGCAGCATCTCTCGCCTAGGGCATATATATTTGTTGTTTTGCCTTCGCTATTTAATGCTTTCCCTGCCCTTTTTGTCTCTCATTTTCCCTCTGTTTTGCCTCCTTTCCTCAGGAGTGAGACCCCTCAGAGGCCTCGTACCAAACTAGATGAGATTCTGGAGAGTTTGACCTCCCCTCGTCTTCTGGAGAGACCTCCGACGGGCGAGAAGAAGGAACAAACTCAAGAGAAGCCGCAACAGGATAAGACGTTTACCGTTAAAGGTAACGGGGCACCATGTCCTTCTGCTGTCATTATTATTAGCAACTACTGTTTCAAAGGGCTAATATGTTGCCTTCTTATCAGAAACACTTCCAGAAGAGGACCTCACATTTGGCTCCTATCAGCCCACTCTGGGGTCCACGCCTGAGGCGCGCCAGTCCCGCAGACACTCTGTCAGGTGTGTGTAAAGCCTAATCTTGGTGTCTTAGGTGGTTGCCATTTTAGCTTTTTAGGCAGTTGCCATCTTGGTTTTGGGCCGTAGCCATCTTGGTTTGATGGGGTCACCATCTTGGTTTTGGGCCGTACCCATCTTGGTTTGATGGGGTCACCATCTTGGTTTTGGGCCGTAGCCATCTTGGTTTGATGGGGTCACCGTCTTGGTTTTGGGGTGTTGCTATCTCGTATTTTTTTACTGTCTCCATCTTGGTTTTGGCTAGTTGCTATCTTGTTTTTTTGTGCTGTCGCCAACTTGGCTGTTGGCCATCACCATCTTTCTACCCTTACCTTTTTTTTCATATCAGATTCTCCACAGAGGATGTCAGTCCCTCTACCCCGGAGAAGAAACCAAAGCCCTCCACCCCCATTTCTACACGGCAGCGAGCATCGGCTGACTGGCTCGGCCTGAAGACAAATGATGACCAGATCTTTGCAGAGGATGACGCCAAAGAGACTTCAACAGACTCTCCAATACCTCCCTCCTCCCCTTCATTAGAGAAAAGACCCTCTCTGACTGGTAGTAATGCCACATTGGCTGTTAAAGTGGCAGCAGACACCCCTACCGTACCTGCTACTATCGCCAAACAAACCCAGCCAGAGGTCTCTAAAAGCCAGCCGAAAGAGGAGGAGGAAGATGATTGGTTAGCAGGAGCTCTGAGCAGGAAGAAGGGTCTGTCTGTGACACACTCTGAGGCAAAAACATCCAAACAGGAAGAGTCTTTAGGCCTGGGAGAAGAAGTGGATCTGGAGTCGACTGTGAGGTACACAACAAAGAATATACAAATACATTAAAAAAACACACAGACAAAGTTAGTTTCTCAGTACTGAATGTTTGTTTTTCAGTCAACAAGTGGCTTCACAAGCTCCCAGGGCCAGAGAGGACACTCTTACATCTGTCACGGAAGCTAAGTAAGATATTTGTTGTGTAAATCCATAAAACCAGTGAACTGTAAGTGGATTTTTTGTTTGATATTTCTGTTACTTTCCTTTTGTTTTGTACAGCAGCACTTTTCTCGGACAGCAAAGCCCCAACGCTCACTCCACTCCCGTCAGAGAGACGAGGACCAGGCAAGGTATTTATCGACATAACTAATCTTACATTTTATAGTTATAATTTGAATGGTGACTTTTGAAAGCCACGCTCATCTGTGGAAACTTTTCATAATACCCTGTCAATTGATCAGTCATCCAGTCATTTTCACAAAACCCATATCTGATACCTTTTTCTATTTTGTATGACGTCCTGCCCATCTCATTGGATGATCAACTCACATTCTGCCACTCCTTTCGTACAGAAACCATTCCCTCTTACACCTTAACTCCACCACAATCCCCGTCAGTCATTACAGAATATACACCAACCACCAACCCTCCGCTCCCCTCCATCTTAACATCCTCCTCAGCTGTCCATGCTAATGTAGAGCTCCAACAAACTCTTAATTACTCTCCTCCCTCAGATTGCCCTCCTCAATTACCTCGCCCTCTGCCAGTCTCTACTGCTAGCGTTAGCCACACCCAGCCTCAATCCCAACCCCTCCACCTACCACCCCATAAGGGATCCGGGATCCTAAGAGGACCCAGTCAGGCTGCGGATGAAACGCCCCAACAGCTGCCACTGCTCCACCCTACCTCTACTACACTGCCTGGCTCAATGTGGTGTAGGTAATCTCGGACTAATCTGCAGTAGTTGTACATGCAGTATTCACCATTGCTGTAATAATAAATGTGATCATTTGAATAAGGTTGTTACTCATGGTTGTGTTCTTTGCAGCTGTTCAGCAGCCAAACCAAATGCAGAATACATCAAGTGCTGTCCAACAACAGGTATTCATACTTGTCTGTTTTTTCGTGTGATTCTGTTTATTTGTACCTTACTTTGACCATCCGTTCGCTGTTATTGATCATTGTGGAGAGCAGGCAGACGTTTTGTTTGTTATTATAGCAGCTATCGGATGGAATCAATACATGGGCTGCACAGGTTGTCATGTCCGACTATCACAAGTAGAATCATAATGAAAAATACGCCGGTAAAATGTGCCTGTAGAAAACGGCTTAGCAAGTAGTCAGTTTAGCTTCGGTTGCTATGCTAACATCACCCATGTTATACCAGAGAAACTTTCATAACAGCGTTGTGATGCCAAACAGCGTCAATTCAGACTGACACACATTCACTTAAGGGGAACTGGGGATATGTATCAGCTGCTGTGACAGTCAGACAGTGAATACTTTAGAGCCGTGTGAGCTAACCCGGAGCTAACGGGAGAATAAACTCCCGTGGAAGAGCAGCCAGCACTGCAGCGGTCGGTAAATGCCGCTGAAACACATTAATAAACAATGAACCACGGCACTCTGGAGAAAAGTATAAGGTTGGAGAAGTCGTTATTTAATTTAATCTGGCTTCGTATGATTAAAAGCAACACGATCATCGACCCGACGCAGTCCCCGGCCCGTTGTTGTTGTGAGCTCCGTGGGGGAGAAAATCAGCGATGTAAACGGTGACGTCATGACGCAGCAGCGGCAGCTGGGCGGTGTGAACAGAGCGGGAGCTGAAAAGGGAAACCGGAGCTGAACCAGAAAAGCTCTAGCTAGGAGCTAGAAAGGGAAAAGCGCTGGTGTGAAAGCCGCATTAGTGACAGCACTATTTAACACTCGTCCCTCTATTGGCTAGCGTTCCAACTTGTACATGATAGGCTAAGGAACGGGACATCATTAAGCTGAAAACAGATCCGGCCAGCTAACCAATCAGAGCAGACTGCGCTCTGGTTTCAAACAGAGGGTGAAAAGAGGTGCTGCAGAACAGGCAGTGTGAGAAAATAAAGACCTTTTTCAACATTAAAGCATGTAAACATGTCACAGTAGAGACACAAAATACAAATATGAACCTGAAAATGAGCATGATAGGGCCCCTTTAAGGTTTATCACCATTTTGGCAATCACATGTGTTTTTAGTGAATAACCCTTCTCTATTTTTTCTGTGAAGGTGCCACTCTCAGCAGACTTTCTGCAGCAGCTGCTTCTACAACAGCAGGTTAGGAATGTTACTTGCACATATACTCCAGCTGTGTATGCACAATGAATTGTTCTTGACTTGTTTACTTTTCTCTCCTAAAGATGATGCAGTCTCAGTTGCTGGGTCTCGGGGGGGTCAATGTAAGAGAGCAGCAAGCTGGAGATTATCAAGCTTTACAGGCTTGCATCATCCAACTGGAGGGACAGGTATATTAATGTTGGTGTAATGTGTAAAGGACACAAATAACTAGGGCTGTGCAATTAATCGTATTTTAATCTCGATTACGATTTTGGCTTGCAACGATTACGAAAACAATGTAATCGAAATAAAACGATTATTATTTTTATAAAAAAAAAAAAAAAATGTAATTCTTTTTTTTTTTTTTTTGGTTTTTCTGTTGAATTATACTTAAAGTTCAGGGTAATCAACTGTTAAAAACATACTGTTCAAATTTTTTTTTTCAATATATGGATGTTTTCAAAGTAAATGGATAATCGTTTTTAATAATCGTGATATCAATTATTGACCAAAATAATCGTGATTATGATTGTTGCCATAATCGCACATCCCTACAAATAACCTTCAATGCTGCAAAAAAGATTCCTATATTTCATCCTATGTGTTACTGTCTAGGTGAAGACTCTGCAGCTGGAGCGAGAGCAAAGCCAAATGTTGCTAGCGAGTGTCCAGCAGCGGCATAAACAGGATATGGAACTCATGGAAAACACAAACAAGTAGTTAATTCCTCGACACACACACACACACACACGCACATATGTAGGGCGAATGTGCTCCTATGTACATGTTTAACATACATTATGCATAATTCCCTGCACTTCAAGCTGCTTATGTTTGCTTAGCACATGCTTTCCGTATCTCTGTGCACGTGCAGGGCTCGCGTGAAGCTGCTCGAGGAATCGGCAGCCCAGAGGGAGACACAAGCGCGACAGGAGTGTGAAGACCTAATAGAACGTCTGGCAGCAGCAACACGATCCGCCGAGCAGGAACGCTCTGAGCTGCAGGCTCAGTACCAGCGCAAACTGACCCAGGCCCAGCAGGACAGAGACCGCGAGGTGGAGAGGCTCCGAGACCTCCAGAGGTACAGCGAGAAATGTCGAAAGATACGAAGTGTGGGACACATTTTAGTCAGGATCTCTTGCCAACACTTACAGTTGAAAATATCACAGGTGTTTAATACTCCAGAGATCAATCATCACAAGAGTTTCTGAGTCAACCTTACATTCTATAGAAGTGCATGCCCCCTCCATGTACTATGTATATCATTTTCACAGCGTTGACCCAATTTTTTGTGTGTTGTGTAAAATCTAAATCTGAAATAAGGTCAACATGAGGTCTGCAAACACAGCTGTTCCTTCTCTACACACAATGCCTATTATTGCACATGTTTAAGCTGCGAGGGCAGGCACAGTACATATCTAAACATTGCATTGGATTTTAAACCATTATTTTATTGTATAAAGTGTGGGGGAAACTTCTGAAGTAATTGGAAACAGGACTCAGAGAGAGACACGAGGAGAGCTGGAGCTTTGATGGCAAAACACTGACGGTTTATTTGGAGCTTCGGCCGGAGAATTCACAAGACATGTCACGGGGCCACGGGTTGACCACGCGGTTCAGATGCCACAATAAATTCTGAAGAACTCTTCTGTAGTTCAAGGTTTTAACTAGTTCGGAGTGTAATAATCAACATTCTTCACTAGATAGACTGGGGACACTGACTGACTTATGGCCTCGAAGATTTCACACCTTAGGTTCATCAAACCCCGAGAAGGAAGTGTTCCATACGTCCCCATAACAATAAACTATCTCTGACTGAAGGTTGCCCGGTCATAAACTGGTAACAACAACAAATGGCTAAGGCAGCCCCCTCCTTAAGGGAGATAACAGATGCCATGGTTGGTCATCTGCGTCAGAGGGCAAAAGGTGAACATCTATGGAAATGATTCCCTGACATAAAGCACTTCTATTGGGAGTAAAGAAGCCCTAATTACAGTAAGTGATTATTTCACACTAGCCAGTAATATAAAATGTATTCAACACATGCTGACTGAAAGAAAAATACAAACAAAGGGGGATACACAGGATTAGATAATTGTTCCATTTGAAGCAAAAGACAGAAACATAGTAATCAGATCACTCGGCTTAGTCTTCATATTGCATAATGCGATTTAATCTTCCTGCACATTCGGGGCCTGATTCAAGAGGCACGTTCGCCGAGTAATCTGGGTAAACTAGCAGAGTAATACCCATAATCCCCTCTTATCTGGAATGTGGACAGATGTCTAAAGAACTAACTTATTCAAAAAGAACCACATTTTTCCGATAACTAAGCAAAAAACCCATCTAAAACCTACAATAAACGTATCAGTTGTATTATAAACAAATGCACAGCTGACTGTATTTTAATTGTATTCTTGACGTCAAGGAAATCTGTCTTGGAGATGAAGAAGGACCACGAAGACCAGGTCAAGAGACTGAAGAAGCTAAAGGAGGAGGAGATTGATGCTGTAACAAGCGCAACATCACAGACCAGGTTAGATGGAAACGAATGACACTGCGATACATACTCCTGTTAACACTAGTAGTATGTTCCATGTGTGTTTGTGTGAAATCAGTGCTGATATGTTTTATATATACACTATGTTGGAAGAGTTACGTTGTTATTTCACCTTGAAAAGTGAGTCTAGAATTATTATTTTTCTTATTTTCTGTATTTAAAGGGGACCTATCATGCAAAATGCACTTTTGTACGTCTTTTATACATGAATATGTGTCCCCGGTGTTCCAGGGAACTCACCAAGTGTCAGAAAACACAACCCTCTCTATTTTCCTCCATACCCAAATCTCTAAAAAAGGGGCTGCAACGGATCTGATAAAAACTGATCCAGATTTGAACACTGTCCTGACGTCAGGACAGTGGCGCTACGGCTATTGGGCCAACTCCACCAATCAGGAGGAGACAGCCACGGCCATTGCCGTTCGAAAGCGCTGGAGACGCTGTAGTACATATGCCAGGCCTGTAGATGGTGCTGTTCTCACAGAATCAACCCTTGCTAAAACAGGGATAAAAAATGTCAAATTGCAAAATGAGGCATGGCTAAAATGCATGATCTGTTTGGTATTTTGAAGAAAAAAAAAGTATAAATATGCCTTGTATAGGTATGGTCCTACACTATATTATTCAAATATAGCATGATAGGTCCACTTTAAGCAGATTTTCAACACTAATCAACTGATCTTATTCAGGTTTTTTTGTGATTTGTGCAACATTACTGTAGTGTAACTGTGTTTCCTTGGTCCAGGTCCCTCACGGGGGTGATTGAGCAGATGGAGCAGTTCTCCTCTCGGCTGGGGGATCTCTCTTCCCGGGTGGAGAGCACACATGAACACACGGCGCAGGGCCTGGAGCAGGGGGCACGGCACCGAGACGAGCAGCTTCGAAGTACATCACACACACATAAACATGCACACTTTGTTCAAATAGGTCAAAACACAAGTTGGCTAACAGCATACTGTGGTCGGTGTCGCATTGCAAGTGGGTTAAGGTCATTCTCTAAATGCTCGTTTCAGTGATGCAGGAGCGTCTGGCCCAGCAGCAGAAGGCCATGGCGGAGGAGAGAACGTACCTGAAGGAAATAATCTCCAGGATGGACTCTCAGCTCAATGAGCAGCAGAGACAACTTGAGAAGGTCAGGGTCAATCTGTAGGATTAAGCATTACACAAGTGCATACATAAAGTACACACGCTTGCAATGAATTGATACTTTCCCCTCACCAACCAGGTCTGGGAGGGTTTCTTTAAAAATGTCTTTGTTTACAATTACTAGTAACCTGTAGAACATAAATGTAATGTCACCTGATTACTTACCGTTACTTTTGGATTACCTTAAAATCAAATGCAATGCAAAAATAACCCTAACCATAACCCTAAAGAAAATAAATGGCCTTTTAGGTTTAGTATAATGCATGAATTTAAAAGTTTTTTAAAGAGTATTTTTGTTGAACAAATCAGGTATCCAGCTACTTGATTTAAAAAAAGTCAAAGGTATTTGAAAAAAGTCTAACTGAAGACCAAAAAGCAAATGTATGTATTGTAATCTTGTTAGCAATCTCAGATTTGTTTTAATGTACTTGTAATCTGATGTTTTTTTACAGTACTTTTTTATGTAACTGTAAATTAATACAGTTACTCCCCTTGTCTGTCAACAACTGACAATAGGACTTTGATGTTGTATTTCTCAGGACCGCTGGAAGATGACAGCAGAGCAGGCCAAGGCAGAGTCTACCCAGAGAGGGCTGGAGGGAGAGCGGCACGCCCTCAGTTTGCAGATCAACATGGAACGAGAGGAGCTGGAGAGAGCTAAGGTGAGCCAGGTGAACATCCACATCCAACTTGAATCAATGCGTGGTTCCTTCTTACGTCTCCTGCGTGTCTCCGTGTCCATCAGAGTGCACTCCTGGAGGAGCAGAAGTCGGTGATGCAGCACTGTGCGGAGGAGAGGAGGAAGCTGGCTGCTGACTGGACCCACTTCCACGCCCTGGAGAAGCAGAGGCACGAGAGGGCCGAGCGGGAGGTCAGCAGTCTGTTGGAGAGGAGGGAGGGCTCCATCATCAGTCTGGCACAGGTGATGGTCCTTTAAGTTAAAAACTAATGTTGTCATTATGTTTATTATGTGGTTCATTTATAAACCTTCCAGAACTCTTAGGTGTTCTGGGACAGGTGCTTTCTGCCCTCAGAGTCAAGACTAAGAGCTTAGAAAGCTGAGGGTTAGGCTAGGTTTCTTTTTCAGAAACAAGTCCTGTTTCTCACTCGAGGCCAGGAAAAGGCTCTGTGACCTTTTTACCTGTGCTGGACTATGGTGATTTGATCTATATGAATGCACCTGCCCATTACCTGCTCAAGTTAGATGCCGCCTATCACAGTGCTCTGAGATTTGTTACAAACTGTAAAGCACTTACTCATCACTGTACCCTGTATGCCAGGGCAGGGCTGCCTTCACTTGCTGTACGGAGGCTCAGTCATTGGTACATGTTCATCTACAAAGCCATGCTGGGTAAACTACCGACTTATATCTGCTCTTTGATCTCACAGAGAGTCGCAAGTAGCTATTGCCTGAGATCCCAGGATGTGTTTTTATTACATGTGCCAAGTGCTAGGACTGTTTTAGGTACTAAAGCTTTTATGTGCGCTGCTCCTCTAGCTTGGAACACTATGCAATTTCTTTTGAAACTGAGCATTTTGGTTCCCCTGCAAAAGCTTGGATAGATGAAATGTTATTTGATACCTGTCATTGTGAATAGGTTGTAATTTTTACCGCTGTAATTATGTTGTATGATGTCCTTTTTGTTTTCTGTTGTTTTTATGTGTAACCAATGTGCTGCAGGTCTCCCTTGAAAAAAGAGATCGTTGATCTCAATGGGATTTTACCTGGTTAAATAAAGGCTACAAACAAACTAACTAAACATGGAGAAGCAGCTTTTAGTTATTATTCTCCAAATATCTGGAAAAAACTACCAGAAAACGGCAGGTCCACAACTCAAACTACTTTTGAATCAAGATTTAAGAACATTCATTTTTTAATAAATCAAACTACTTTGTAACTTCGTATTCTATTTGAGTTTGTTTCTATGCATTCCTCTTTTTAATGCCTGTATTTTTAAATGTATTTTAAAGTAATTTCCATAATTGAATTATCTTAATACTTTAAAATGCTTTGCCTTACAGTAAAATAATGTAATGGGGGTATATTCAAAAGTACATTTTGTTGAGCTCCCTGGGATAGACGGGACACTAAAGGAAATAAATCTACTTTTCTCTTGTAGGAACAAGCTGACTTAAAGCTTCACACCGGGGAGCTGAAACAGAAGCAGATGGTTGTGGCACAGGAGAGGGAGACTCTGGAAAGACTGAGAGAGGAACTGGACAGCGAGAAAGACAGAATCAGCAGCACCGCGCTGAGACTCAAGACACGAGCCCAGGAGGTGGAGGCCTTCAGCAAGGTACATTAACACCGTGATTCCTACATGAAGTGCAGGAAACAATGTGCAATATCTTGAGTTTGGACAACGTATACCTTTTACAGCTTGCTGCAGAGAAGTTTGAGGAAGGAGAACGAGCGTTGCAGGAGGCAAAACGAGTGGAGACTGACCACGAGGCGAGACTCAGAAATATCCATTCGCAGACAGAGCGGCTGAGGCAGCAAGAACAACGAATCCATCAGGTGAGTGTCTCAGACAGCCATATTCTTCAGATTTGGCTTTTTATACAAATATTTTGATCACACGGATTGTAACTGTACATCAACTATTTTTCATCCAGGAGCGAATGCGGTTAAGTCATCTGCAGAAGGACACAGAGATGTCGAGACAAGACGCTCCCATTAGCTCGTTTGCACAAATTACACCAAGCCTACCAGGTGAGGTCTTATCCAGTTGACTATAATAAAAAATAAAGAGTAACCCAAAATTACCCCATTTGATGATATATTATGTATGTGTAGATTCAGTGTTGCCAAACCCCGAGCTGACATCAACCCTGAACTTTCCACCTCTGACTTCGTTGGCCAACTCTAAGTCCATGGCTCTCCAGGCTAGTCTGACTCTCTGGAAGTACACGGCAGAAAAGGTATCCACTGGAGTCCGATAGAAATGTCTTGTCCTTCATTAGGAATTCTTACTAGTATGAAAAAAAAATTATGTGATCATTTATATGGGTGCATAAGATTGAAAGTATTATTCTTCCATTGAACAAGTGATAGCCACAGTATCCAAAGGTTGTGATAACTGAAGCTGGTTTAGACCTTATAATGCATAAATAAAATTAAAGCACAAAGATTGATATTGAGGTTTTTAATGTCAATAGGAACAAAATGCCACAGTGGCTCACGGTCACATTCATCAGTAGTAGTACATTTAAAACAACTTTTGTTTCTTCCTAATGCCTTTCTCCACAGGACCGTGAATACCTCCAAGAAGAGCAAGTGTTCTTGGAGAATTTAAAGAAGAAATCTTACAGATCGACCTTCAACACAGATTGACCAATGCATGCTGGGCACTCCCAGTAAGATTCGTGCCATTGTACTTGAATGTTTTATACAAACAATTTTATTAAACACGTTTTAGAGCAAACATTGTTTTTCATTTGTACACCAACAAATCTACTGCAGAGTCTGACTTCTGGATCAATCCAAGCCGTTTCTCCTTACATTTGTTCTGCAAGGAAAGAAAAACAAAAACATTTAAAACCAACTACTACAGTTAGCAAACTGTTTCTGCAGTCAAGCCTCAGGTTACCATAGGTCCACACTTATGTTCAGACAGGGATAACTTTTTTCATCACTGGCTTGACTTTAAGTCAACATTAGCACTTGAAATTACCTGAGCAACTTTTCTCAGCACCAGAGGGACGTCATAGGCTTTCATTACTGAATAGGACCTGAAGGGAGAGATTTAACATCTAGATTATTAAGTGTTCAGATTATGCACCTCATAAACATGAAGGTTCAACAATTCTCAGAACAGCTTCAATCGTCAGTTTCGCATAAGACGGCACTTCCTATGCAGCAGTTATCGTCACTGAATAATTGGAAACATGGATGAAAGGCAGTAGGGTGGTACACACCTTTCACCAGGCCACATCATTTTCAACCGACCCAACGAGGACCCTCAAGAACCTTAAAAAGAAAAACTTCTTTAGTGATAGTTCATCAGCAGCATGGGTCGCTACAAGTAAGTATGCAGCTAGTCAGATACCATTGGTTTCAACACTTGTTATTCTGACAGGGATAACAGAATCATCATATATACTGCCTAAACTCAATTATTGAATGCACAGTAGGGTGGTACACACCTTTCACCAGGCCACATCATTTTCAACCGATCCAACGAGGACCCTCAAGAACCTTAAAAAAAAAAAAACTTCTTTAGTGATAGTTCATCAGCAGCATGAGACGCTACAAGTAAGTAAAGTATGCAGCTAGTCAGATACCATTGGTTTCAACACTTGTTATTCTGACAGGGATAACAGAATCATCATATAAACTGCATTGAGCCAATTATTGAATGCACAGTAGGGTGGTACACACCTTTCACCAGGCCTCCTCATTTTCAGAGTGTCAACGAGGACCCACATGAACCCGAGGAACTTTTCTCAGCACCAAAGGGATGTCAGTCTTTCATTACTGATCAGGACCTGCTGGGAGACATTTTACGTCTAGATTATTAAGGGTTTAGATTATGCACACTGTTAACATAAACCCTGAAGGTTCAACAATTCTCAGAACAGCTTCAATCGTCAGTTTCGCATAAGACGGCACTTCCTATGCAGCAGTTATCATCACTGAATCATTGGAAACATGGATCAAAGGCAGCAGGGTGGTACACACCTTTCACCAGGCCCGCATCATTTTCAGCCAGTCTCAACGAGGACCCTCATGAACCTGAAAAAATAAACTTCTTTAGTGATAGTTCATCAGCAGCATGGAACTCTACAAGTAAGTATGCAGATAGTCAGATACCATTGGTTTCAACACTTGTTATTCTGACAGGGATAACAGAATCATCATATAAACTGCATTGAGTCAATTATTGAATGCACAGTAGGGTGGTACACACCTTTCACCAGGTCTCTTCATTTTCAGAGTCAACAAGGACCCACGTGAACCTGAGCAACTTTTCTCAGCACCAAAGGGACGTCATACTGATCAGGACCTGAAGGGAGAGATTTTACATATAGATTATTAAGTGTTTAGATTATGCACACTGTTAACATAAATCCTGAAGGTTCAACAATTCTCAGAACAGCTTCAATCGTCAGTTTCGCATAAGACGGCACTTCCTATGCAGCAGTTATCATCACTGAATAATTGGAAACATGGATTAAAGGTAGCAGGGTGGTACACACCTTTCACCAGGCCCGCATCATTTTCAGCCAGTCTCAATGAGGACCCTCACCTGAAAAAAATAAGAGAAACTTCTTTAGTGATAGTTCATCAGAAGTATGGGACTCTACAAGCAAGTATGCAGATAGTCAGATACCATTGGTTTCAACACTTGTTATTCTGACAGGGATAACAGAATCATCATATATACTGCATAAAGTCAATTATTGAATGCACAGTAGGGTGGTACACACCTTTCACCAGGCCTCCTCATTTTCAGCCAGTGTCAACGAGGACCCACGTGAACCTGAAAAGAAAAACTTCTTTAGTGACAATTCATCAGCAGCATGTGACTCCATAAGTAAGTATGCAGCTAGTCAGATACCATTGGTTTCAACACTTGTTATTTCTGACAGGGATAACAGAATCATCATATAGACTGCATAAAGTCAATAATGTAATGCACACAGGCTCGTCATTCTTACCTTTCATTACGAAGGACTTCGCATCTGATCTGTTGTAGGAAGATTAGCTTCATTCCGCAGGAGGAAAAGCGCCTGTAAGGTAAAGGAAAACAAAATTATTAAGACATGAAATGGCAACTTAACTTATATGCATGTTAAAAAGTAATGTGCCAGTGAATTTAATGCAAAAAAACTTGTGCAAAATAGCGTACTTTTCAACTTAAGCCCAAATGGATTCAAGCACGTGTTGGCCTTAGTCAAGAAGAGCTAACGGCTAACGGTGAAAGCTAGCACAATTCCCATAAAACCACATACAGATTCTCACATTTAAGTATCATTATATAATCATAAAGTATTACCTTTTCAGGGTGGTTCGTCTGCAGCAAACTTCATATTTAGATGTAGAAGCATCACGCCCTGTGAGAGCCACATGCTGCAGAGTGTAGCTTCAACGCAGACAGTGAAGGAGAAGAGGAACGGAAGTCTCGCGTGGAGAGGGCTTTATAGGTTGGAAACGTCACATCCCACGTGACTACTGACTGGGTGTGGCAAAAAGTTTGTAAGTAACGTTACATCTCCATACATATAAGTAGCCTACTATTTAACCATAATAATGATATAAACTGTATGAATCATATACGGAAAAACACTAATGTGTATGCATTAAACACAAGCCTAATATGTGAGTAGCATAGACATGCGTAACAGTAACTTCATACTGGTTATTTGTATCACATTAAACAAAAAAACTGTACATTTGATTTATTTCATTGACTTATTATGTAAGGGAAAACAAAATGTGCATAGCCTGAGCAAGGAATACATCTGTATTGGTCAATATAACCAATAGTTTAATTTGTAATTGATCAATTAATTATGTGTGCCTTTTTGGTGGAGTGTTCTTAATGCTATACTATCCTATAGTTAGGCTTGACAATTGACAATGTTTGTTTGGCCCAAATATTCTATTCGATCTGGTTTCCTGTATATTTCCACGGGATCCACATGCTCTTGGACTATTATCTCTGTATAGCATATGTGTCTTTTTCTATTCTTAATACTGTTCATCTTGGCACAACTTCTGAAATATACTCAACCACACACACTGCTTCATTGCTCTGTCATGTCAAACAAATATTAATTTCACATAAATTAGCATTTTTTAAGCCTAGTTTTTAATATTTGTTTATCTGCATTTTTATCATGTCTGTGCACCAATACACCAAAGCAAATACCTTACAAACCTGCTTGACAATAACCCTGATGCAGGACAGTCAGCCGTGCTCCTCCTGCTCCATCACTGCCATTCCTCCTCCAGTCACTAGGGAGAGACTGTGGACTGGGGAAGCTGCTGCTGTCAGTCAGAGGGTCCCACAGCAGGCTGAGAGGAGTCTGCACCGCCATCCGCACACCGGCCTGCGGGACGCTCTCTCCGAGTCCGCCCGGGATGGAGAAAGACGAAGCGGACCCATCCCGCCAGAGGAACGGGGCGGTGGGCGTGCTGTACGGGGAGTTCACGGACCCGCTCGACGACAGGGTCCGGTACTCGGTGAGCCTCACGGAGAGCGTCCTCACCGTGCAGAGGATCTGCTCCTCACCCGGCCGGAGCAAGGTGCTGTTTAACTTGACAGACTGTGTGGGCTGCCGGGCGTACAGAGGGCCGGACAGCGCGGACGTCGGCGCCTACTTTGCAGCCTATTTCTACCCGTTCAAGAGGCGCTGGATGAGCGCCGGAGTGGCCCGGCAGAGAGTGGAGCAGGGCTTTCGGGTGGCGCTGGTCCAGGACCCGCTCGTTAACCTCCAGGAGGCGGAGAGGTGGGCTCGGGCCATCAGAGATGCCTCCGTGCTGCAGGCTCCCCGGAGAGAAGGTGAGCACTGTGGGGACCGTGCATGGGTCAATGTGCAGCGTGGAACTGAACATGAACTTTATATTACAAATAACGATAGGCCTAGGTGTTACAACAGGGAAATGGGTATTATTATGATGTGAAGATGATTCTAGGTTCAAATCAAAGGTTTTATGACATATGCACAACATGTAGTTTTTGTTAATCTTAAGCATTAGGCTCCTCCAACAGTGCAACACAATACTTAGAAATAAGGAAGTCAAAGTGTGCAAATATAAAAACAATGCAAGTGATAGAGTAAAATGCAGGAATAACAACAAGTATTCTGTGTACATATAAGATAGATATAGTCAAATAATGTAAAGTGAAATACTGTAAAGTAGAATAATGTTATACTATAAGTTATACATATACATAATGTGGAAATGCGAATTAAACACATGTACAGATAAACAGTGTATCAGAAGCTTATGCGAGTACGAGCTCAGGAGTTTAACAGTCTTGCTGCCTCAGGGATAAATCTGTCCCTGAATTGTATGAAACACCATCAACTTGGTCACAGTGGTATCCTATAAGACTATTCTGTAGGTTATCGTATTACTTTTTTTACAAAAGTCTTACAAAGCCAAAATGCAACCACAGCTCAGCTTTCTGCAAGCAGGTTTGTCAGGAAGGATGTGCACATTCCATTATGCTCTCAATAACCTGCTCTACCTGCCGTGAAAGGTGATCCACCCAACCTGCCAGCAGCCCCTACAGCTGCCTTTATTAAACAGCAGAGGGGTGATGGTGGATGTGGAGCATGCTTTAAACACGCACAGTCACAAAACTGATCACTTAAACAGTTAGATGTTCCACTGATCCTGTCAGCAGAGAGTGTGGTTGTGCTCAGGCTTAATTATTCCCGCTCAGTTATTTCCCATTGAGGGTTTCTTTGTTGACGGGTGGAGAAATCGCGTCAAAACAAAGCCTGTTTTTCATCCTGCTTTTTCGAGCAGCTACGTCTAATTAGGTCTCAACATGTCTCGCTCTGTTATAAAATGCAGACTGTCCTCAGGTTCTTTTGTCTTCCAGTCTCATTAGCGACTCCGTGCTCCATCCTGGTAATGTGACTGTAATGAACATGAATACCATATGAGAAGTGTTTATGCAGCTAATTACCCCTATCAGTCATTTGGGAGGAGGTGGTGATGATACTCGCTGATGATAATGGAACAAAGCTGTTTCTGTCCAAAAAATTGTTTATCATTTGGGAGCAAACTCAGAATCAGCTATGTCGAGTTATATCATATCATTTTGACTCATATAGAAATATTTAACAGTTTAAATATAAAGCAGGCACGCTCTCCTGGGCATTTTCAAAGAGGGAAGCGGATATTTGACTTGACAGTGACTAATTTGGTATGCTGGTTTCAGAAGACGGAGTAGGAAGGAATAAGCCTCGAGCTGTACAAACAGGTGAATACAGAGAGCTCCTGTGTGGAGAGGAACACCACCTTCCTCTGGTCTGCAGCCAGCACCAGTTTGGGTTTCATCCCTTTATGCCATGCAGGCAGATGGTAACCTAAGAAGTATCTGGCGACCCCCCCCCCCCTCCCTCTGTCCCTGTCCTCTCACTGGACTCATCAAAGAGCTCCAGCTTGGGAGGTTTTCAAATCACACATACTAATGAACCAGCTCATAGATCTAACAGAGCTCTAACATGTCCTCTCATCTCTTTTTGTGTGCCTCTTTTGAACACAGCGTCTCAGCGATGATGAGATCATGTTATTATTTTATAAGCCTGTTTCAGTACACCACATCCAGGCCAGCCAATAATACAGTATTTAACGGAGAATGATATGTGATTTAAATTAGTAATGTTTTGGTAATAGATGCAATCTGCCTTGTTGGGGAGGATAAATGAAGGTCAGTAGGATTCACTAATCCCCTATTTGCCCACTAAATTAATTGCGTGTCATCTCATCTGGTACTGCAGATGGAAAGGTTGGATTAAAAGTGTAATTGCAGCGCAAGATTGGAATTTTGTCTGGGAGGTATCACTGTGGTGCCCTGCGTATAAAGTGAGTGAACATGGAGTCTAACATGTAATTGTAACTCTACTTATTTATTCTGGTTGGGTTTGGTTGATTCCAACAATACTCTCACTGGGTTTTTGACTCTCACGGCAGGTTCATCGGAATGAATGAGCTGTTAATAATGAAGTGCATATGATATAGTACCGCACTCGCTAATGGTCTGCTACAGTAGCCCCTGCTTAGAGGATCGACAGAGAGTTTGCATGCAAAGGAAGGAGATGATGGATACTCGCTTTGACTTTTTTCTACTAGTGGCTGCCTTCATTGCTACTGGCTGTTTCCTTTTCTGCTTTACAAACAGCTGCTAGCAAGCCAGTTAGAGATTTAAAAGTCCCATGCTTCCAAATATTTATAAAAGTTTTCAAATGAAGAGGAATCAGTCATTTAAATCAACGTAAAGGACTGTTTCCTTTGGTTGTCTTTAAAGGTCTCCTCATGGTTGTGGTTGTATGCCAGAATAACCGTTTATCCAGTTTTAAGACACATTTTTACAATACTGTTTTTTTAGATCTTGGTAGTTTTTAACATCTATTTAAACCAGATTTAGTATTAAGTCATTGGATGTCTGGATCTTAGCTTACCATAGAATAAGTAAAGAGAAACAAAGTTTGCACATATTTGTGATAACTTTGCTTGAAGCCCTCCGGGGCAACTGTCATCCACCAAGCTGTGTTAGAGAAGCAACACATTTTATCAGTGCTTGGTATCACTAATATCTGATACCGGTTAAAAACTTCCCGAACGATGAACCCTGAAGGAATCCTAACTGACTGGAAGTTGACTGCAGTGGCAGCAATGTTGTCAATAACCCCATGATGCCATTAAAGATTGAAGATTGTAAATTGTAAATTGCATTGTAGATTATCTTGATTTCTCACAAACTTCTTGGTCTGGCCCCAGTGCACCCTTGATGTGAAAATTGCAAATTCTTACAAAGTATTCCACTAGCTAGCAACAAAAGCAGCCACAGGGTCAGGTGTGTGTCGGTCAGTGTGGGATGTATCCTCCCTGAGGCTGAGCTGAAGCAGCCGCAGCCTCCTCAATGTAGGAGACAAGAGCAGGAGCTAAAAATGCATCACCGTACGACCTCTAACCCCACCCAACATCTCTGCCCCTCCGGAGCCTTCGTCTCCTGCTCTGTGACACATGGCTGAGATGGCCTGTCAACACCCCCCCCCCCCCCCCTTCTTCCCCCCGCCTGCCCGCAGTCTGGTGATGCCTCAGTGGGCAGCTGTGTTTAAATCTCTTCCCCTGCTCTCCGGCAAACTATCACCCAACCTTGGAATTCAGCTTGTTTGCGGACACGTCAGTCTGGTTTGGATACGGTGCTACTTCTGCAGCTTCCACTGAATAGCTCACATATTTGTTGAATGGTGTCACGCTTCAACAGCTCCCACCTGTTCTTCTTTATGAGATGCTGAAGCTGCACTGCATCTTTATTTAGAACTTTTGAACAATCAGCATGGTGATACACTTTGTGGCACAGAGATGAGAGGTCTTCCTATCAGCTCTGCACTTGTCAACCCTGTCACATTCAGGCTGCCTGTGTGAGTGTCTATCTGACTGTATCTGTAAAATACTCACACTTCAGTGGAAGTTTGCTTGCCAGTGTGACTGTCAGGAACTGCCGCAGTTATCTCACTTCACATCACGGACACATTTCACATTCACCCACATACCCTGCTTCTATCTTCCTGTCACACACAAACAGGCACTGCACAGGAGGAACGTCTGGGGAAAATACATTTTTGGAGACATAAATTGGGAGCACCACATTCAAAAACAATATTTGATCAGTTTAGTATTGAGCTGCCTTGATTTTGGCAGTCTTGTTTGGTTGTAAAATTTAAGAAAGATTGTTTAAACCTGTGTGTTCCAGAACTTTTTTGTTTATGACAAGTTCAGCTAAAAAGGGATTTCTATGATTCATAATGGACCGGTTTGGTTTCCGTCTTATTTTCATGAACGCATCAGGCAAGTCTGGGAAGGTAATACTCATTTATCAATGGGAAGACTCGACTTTATAGCACTTTTGCTTAATGGTATCTAATAAACTGGCATTTGATTGCACAAAAACATAATTGTATTTTCATTTCATTTCAAACCTTTATGTATTTATTGCTTGTATGAATGCTTTGAAAACTTTTTTTCACGGTAGGTTACATTCATTTAGGGACCACTAGTAGTTGGCCATTATATTTCTGTGGATTGATGACTCAATCAATAATCCTAATGGAGTAGTTATTTTAGCTTTACTTTACATTATTGGAATACCGAAGGAAAGTAAAACCATGTCTTGAATTGTGATTATGGTTCTTCCTTATAATACAAAGACTAAGGATCTATTAGAAATCCCACCTTTTTTAGGCTATTTAATAAATTCCCTTGAAGCACAGGGGATTTTAGAGCAACCCATGGGTCTGAAGATGTAGCATGATAATCCAAATGAATTGCCATTTTTCTTTACTCCCTCATTCATAATTCTGTTTCAATCATCAGAGTTGTGTGCTTTGAATCAGATACCTGGAGCCATGCAGGGTATTGAAGGACAAAGACAAAATATTAAACTGGATATGCTATGCAGCTCAGCACACTTGAGTGCAAAACCTGTTTTCTAAAGGTCTTTTACCGTCAAAAGCCAGTTTCCACTATATTCTGGAAGTGCAGAGAGGACTCTTTGTGTCTGAAAGCTGCATTGTGCTCTGATCACTGATACAAAACCCTGTGTTAGTGAATGGAGGCAGAGTTTGGCATGTGCCTGTGTGTTTTCACACTCCCTCCTCACCCTTCCTGGCTGTTTTTTTTGGAAGATATTTTTGTACCTCCGCCGAGTCCCATCATCACGGGCCAAATGAGGTGGAGGGTGGTGAAAGCAGCATCAGTGTAGTGAAGGTCACAGGACTGGAAATTGATGCTATGAAAGATATACAGATGCTAATGAGTCACAACTAGGCTTCTGGTGTCTTACTGTATCCATCTTAATTTATTTACATGATATATTACATTATATATTTTGTGCTTCTGGTAATTGTGTCATCCTTATACCAAAGTCAGCATCACCCACAGCCAAAGAAGTCTGGTGGAAATGAATACTTATACGTTTCTGTCCTCCACACATTGCATTTTTTGTCCTCTGACTCATCTTATATGGTGTCTAGTGAGTCTGTGTCTGCTTTAAAGGGCATCAGCGGAAAAATCCAGCTCTGGGCAAAGCTTCTCTCCAAATGTATTTTAAAAAGCTGCAAACCATTTAAGTGGCAGCCAGTGTCACAATTAAGTGGCTGAACCTGATCCTCCCACTTAAAAACAGATTTAAAAAGAATGGGAACTTTATCTAAGTTGAACAAATAACTCAATACTCTTTAAAGAAGTCATGTAATTGCTATTAATGAATACGATACTTTGATAGGCCTTTATTTTAATTATATTTAGCAGGTGATATCCAACCACTACACAATGGCTTATACAATAAATAATATGCCTCTCTCCCCCCTCACTTCAACGCGATATGAGATTTGGAGAAATATTTGTATGAGCTATCTTCTGAGAGTTTAATACGAACAGCTCTCTTATTGGTGTGGTACAGTAGCTACAGCTAGCATCTGATCGTCTTAGCTTATCATAAAGAGCAGAAACAGCTAGCCTAACTATGTCTATCGTTTGTTTTGTCCTTACAAAAACCAATGCGTAAAAACAACAATTTGCTAGTTCATTGGGGTTGTGGGTTAGGCTTATTCTTGACCAAGACCAGTAACTTCCTGGAGTCTCAGCTGTTTGACTGACAGCAGCTTTTAGTTTAGGCGAACCTGTTATTAGTGAGCTTTAGATGGATTTTATTGCCTTGATGTTGCCAAGCTAGTGTTTTTTGTGTTACGTTTCTTACTGCTAAGCTAAGCTACATAGCAACATGTCAAACTATTGATTTAACAGTAGTGCAACTTCCCATCTCCATGTTTCTTTCTTAACATCTTTGATTTACTTTTCTTATTTGTAATATGTCAATTGACCAAGTTGCACTTCTCGAGCTAGATGCTACATTACCCCAGTGCTTCAAAGTATAGTCACTCCGTTAGCTACTCAGCTAGCAACAGTAGGATTTTCTCATGGGGGATTGATAATATGTCACAGATTTGCTATTAATAATGGTTTGAAAGGCACCTGTATGTCCTCTCCTTGAAGAAAGCAGCAAGTCACATTAACGTTAGGCATCTGAATGCTGTCACAGCCTCTGACTTTAGTGTTTCATGCTCTTTTATTTCCCTCAGGGACAAGACTGTCCTTATACATTCTTTTGAATATTTGATCATGCATAAAAAGACCTCCTCTTGTCTTCTTGCTTCATTTCTTCCAAGGCCTTTGCTCACTTCCACCTCTCTCTTGCTCAGGTGCGGTGTATGCGGAGGTGCGTCGGCCCTGCAGAGTCATGATTCTGGTGAATCCCCACAGCGGCCGGGGCCAGGCTCTGCAGCTCTTCACCGGCCACGTGCAGGGCATGCTGACCGAGGCCGCTGTTCCCTACACGCTCGTCATCACAGGTCAGTAGTGTTCACACACATAGATAGATAGATAGATAGATAGATAGATAGATAGATAGATCGTACTTTATTGATCCCAAATTGGGAAATTGTTTTTGTTACAGCAGCATAAAAGGCATTTTACAATAAAACAAAACTACAAAATATACAAGAATAGAAATAAAATAAAATAAAATATAAAATATAAAATATAAAATATACATGTCGAAATATAAAATATACATGCAGATATTATATATATATATATATACAAATATATATATATATATATATTCAAAATATATGAAATATGGAGTATTAAATATGAAACAGATTATGTATGAGTAAAATGTACAACGTGGTTTTATTTCAAGAGAAACTATGGAGCAGAGAGTTCTCTTCCAGCCAGAGGTGATTTATTGTACAGTGTTATTGCAGTGGGCAGGAATGTTTTCCAGTATCTGTCCTTGAGACAGGGGAGCTGCAGCAGTCTGTTGGAGAAGGAGCTCCGTTGACTGTCCAGCTGCAGGTGGAGAGGATGGGTGGGGTTATCCATGATGGACAACAGCCTGTTCAGTGTCCTCCTCTCCACCACAGCTTCAAAGGGGTCCAGCTTGATGCCGATGACTGACCCAGCTTTCCTGATCAGTTTATTGATCCTGCTGGTGTCACCGGCTCTGATGCTGCCCCCCCAGCAGACAGCAGCAAAGAAGAGTGCACTAGCCACAACAGACTGATAGAAGATCTCCAGCATCTTACTGCATACGTTGAAGGATCTCAGCTTCCTCAGAAAATAGAGTCTGCTCATCCCCTTCTTGTACACAGCGTCAGTGTTGATCCTCCAGTTCAGCCCATTGTCTAAGTGCACTCCCGGGTACTTGTAGACCTCCACAACTGCCACATCCTCTCCTATAATGCACAGGGGCAGAGGAGGAGATGTCCTCTTCCTCCTGAAATCAATGACCATCTCTCTGGTCTTGGCCACATTCAGAAGCAGATGATTTCTTCCAGTCCACTCAACAAAATCACCCACCAGCGCTCTGTACTCCTCCTCCCGTCCATCCCTTATACACCCTACCACTGCAGAGTCATCCGAAAACTTCTGCAGATGGCATGACTCTGAGTTGTATAGAAAGTCAGAGGTGTATAAGGTGAACAGGAAAGGAGACAGCACAGTCCCCTGTGGGGCTCCAATACTACCAACCACCACATCAGACAGCACACTGCCCAGCCGGACGTACTGTTGTCTGTCCGTGAGGTAGTTGGTAATCCAGGAGATGGTGGACGAGTTTACCCTCATAGCCTGCAGCTTGTCACTCAGTAGCCGAGGCTGGATCGTGTTGAATGCACTGGAGAAATAAAAAAAGGTGATTCTCACAGTGCAACCCGATCCATTCAGGTATGAGTGAGCACGCTGCAGCAGGTAAATAATGGCATCGTCCACCCCCAGGTGAGGCTGGTAGGCAAATTGCAGAGGGTCAAGGAATGATCTCACCTGCGGTCTGAGATGGGCCGCAGATCATGCAGATCTTTATTGTTCATGTATTTAACCCGCGCTTTCTCAATGTCACCCTGCCATGACACAGGGATTAAACCTTTAACCCCAGTGTGGGACAATTACGCTAAGAGCTCACACACACAACCCCCAGGTGAAAAGTGTAAACATTGCAGTGAATACTTTATTGCAATTTGTTATGTTTTCTGAAACTCTATACTGAAAGTGAAAAAAATAAGCATTGTTTTGTAAAATATGCTTCAGATCTCCAGAAAATAAATCTGCAAGTTCCTGTTTCATTTTGTTGACATATTAGAGTCAAATGTTATATTAATCAGACTATTAATGATATGAACAAACCACTGTCTACAAATCCTCAACATTTAGATAAGAATCAAACTGGAAAGTTTTGATCAATGTACGTGCTACTAAAGTCGAGATTTTTTCGCTCAACAGCCATTAAAAATATGTATTGTAAAAGTCGATACACATTATCTACTGCTATCTGTTGGTGAATTTAGAAGAGATATACAGACCCAAATAGACAAAGTGTAGTGAATCAAACAGCAAAAGTGTATCTCACATGATTTTTCCCCTTATCTAAAAAAATACTTTATGAATGCAAATAGCCCATAATCTCAAAATTGATCATTGCATGAAAACAACTGTATTTGCCTGTAGTGTCCTCCTTAAACTAACCTTCATTTTAGGAAGCAATTTCACTCTCTGCAGTTATGATGCATTATTTGTGTCATACATTTACAGGCCACATCTGCAGGCACCCGAGCTCTGATGCACATCCAATCTCCATCTCAGTCGCCCCAGCTGCGCCACATTCTGTGTGAAATGCTGGTAGTTCTTTGTGACGTCAAACAGTGTGTTGGTTAAGGTCGTCAGAGATGCTGAACTTGAACTGACCCCCCTGAATACTAAGGATCAGAAACAAAGAAAAACAATGCTCAGCTTCATTTTCATGCACCTTTTACTCCAACCCCAGGATTTGACAGGTTAGAATTCGCTCACCCAGTGTTAGTTTGGCAGAGCATGAGCTGAATATCTGATATTTACCAAAGAGAGATTAAATATGACAGCCAAAAATAGGGAGAATCTGTGTTTGTTTATTTTACAAATTGAGTGCTGATGCGTATGCAGGCTCTTGTGCCGACTCCTGGGACTTAAAAGAAAGGTCAGCAGCTGGATGGTGATGAAAAAAGGCGGAGTAATTACTGACGTTGACTTAGGGCGAGCAGAGCCCTAAGGAGGGGGGGAAATATGGGTCGCTGAGAGCCTTCAGTGGTCAGATACCGTAGCCTGTGAGGAGCGACCGTGAGTGGATTAACTGGCACAACCCATTTATCCTGCACGCAGCTCCTTGATGAATGTATCACACAGCGTTTGCCCGAAGAAGGACACGTTCCAGTGGAGGCGCCTCTTGTGTCAGCATGTACCTTTTACATAGTGTATGAAGCATCCAGAGCACCAAGCAGCATCTTCACCCTGAATAACCTGAGAGGGAGCCGGTAGAGATGGAGGGAAATGGTAGATTGGACTGAAACTTACCTGAGATTTCTAGTCTTCACTAACAGTATGTCTCGCCTTAACAGAGTGCAATTATCAGCCATAGTCTTTGCAGCTTAAAGAAGAATCAACAGTGGATATGACAATTGGATTACATGAAAACCAGGGCTGGGGAGTAACTAGTGACACGCAACGGTATTGCGCAATTAAATAAATAAATGTAGTCTGTTACAGTTACTGAGAAAAAAGTCAATCACAGACAAAAAATGACCAATCTGAGTGCAAAAGCATTAAGGAGCTTTATCTATGTTCTCTTTTTACATCCATTGTCTCTACGCCCAGACACACGTCATTAATTTGACAGTATGCCTTAACGATTTGAGTATTGTTTTTCATTGGTTAGTTTGTTTGATTTGCGCCGCCTTTTGTCTGTCATGCCTGCAACCACCTGGCCAAGCCTTATGTGGAGGAAAAGGGCTGTAACATTAATTGACATTACTTTGACACAGGGTATAGCAATCTAAATCCTATTCCATTTCAATAGTTATCTTCCCAACCATACAGTAAGCGGCCCCTGTCTTTAGGGTTTAGTCTGAGGTGTGTGTTTGTCTGTGACCCCTTGAATAAGGAAGTAGCTGGAAAGCAAAGCATCAACCCAAGCAGGTTAAAAGGGCTGAGTCAGCTGAGCCGTGCAGTTACTGTACTCCTTAACTGCCTCTGTCTGTCAACACAGCACTGCCTCGCTGCCTCCAGCCTCCACACAGCAAACAAACAGCAGCAACAGAGGCCCGGGAGAGTGTAAAGGGGGGAGACAGGTAGAGGTTGAGGAAAGGAGAGGGAAGTTGTTTTTATTTCTGTCCTGTACTCGATCGATACCTGAGCTAGAGCGGAAAAATATATCCTTAGTGATGGCAGTGCGTCTATACTTGCTAACTTCTTTGCTGTCTGCCTTCCTGTCTCTGTCTTTCACTCTCTTTAAAGCTGACTTCCTCCACACACACTCACACACACACTCTGGGGAGTCTCGGTTGGTAGGACTGTAGACTTTAATGCTGGCAGGATGAGCCCCTGCAGGGAACCACTCAAGGACGCCGCCAATAAATCTAGGCTGAACAAATAGCTCAGTTCTCCGCCGGCGCATTAACAAACACTCGCATGCACGAACACACACACAAACACACCGAACACATGCATCCAGTCAATGCACATACACAGGATATTTGTCAGTCCCAGATGTTTGCAGGGCGGCTCAGCTGCCTCTGAGCTGTTGAGTAGCCGCTGGTTGGGCTAATGTGATGTGTTTGGCCTTATACGGGGAAATTGAATCTCTTTTCCGCCTAATCTCCCTGATACCACCCCAGAGGCTGGCGATGAAGGCAGCTTGCCTCTTTCTCTGCCATTGCCCTCGTTTGTATTGTGATGGTTTGTCTGACACATTCTTGTTTGTCCTCTCTCTTGCACTTGTTTCTTTCCTCAGAGCACCAGAACCATGCTCGGGAGCTGGTGAGGAAGGCCGACCTGTCGCAATGTGACGCTCTGGTTATCATGTCTGGAGACGGGCTGCTGTTTGAGGTGCTTTGACTGACTAATGTGATATGATAATCAATATAAAAGATGTAAAATGCCAGGATTAAAACACATGAAACAAATAAGTTATGTGAAATACAAGACAAATTGGTATCTTTATTCATTTAATTATTTTCATTTACATATGACATTCCATTTATTTATTGTTGGATTGATACAGTCTATACATGCTAGACAATACAATATAGCTAACAATTTAGCATTATACCTGCACAGCTTTTTCATCTGTATTTGTACATTTTTTGGTAATTATTATTACTTAGTTTAGCATTTTTAGAACCCTTGTTGTATTTGTTTTTAAGAATTATACACCATGGTCTGAGAGAAATTGTTATTCAATATTTCATGTAGAGATTGCAGAAGTAGATTTGTTCTTTTTTTTTTGGCTTGTTTTCTATTTGTGCATTTCAAACCTGACAGTAAATCAATCAAATACAGAGGGAAATCATATGAGCTCTCTTAGCTGTATTTTTTCTTCAGAATAGGCTTGGATTTTTTATTTATTTATACTATGACAAAATAGCTCAGTGTCTGGGATTCCAGCACCTGCAATCTCTGCCATCTCTTAATAATATTACATTTTAAGTCTTACATTTTCTTCTAGTGATGGCTTATGTTTCTTTTACTGTTGACGTACAATATTTAACACCATGGTCTGAGAGTTTTCTCATAACTCAATGACAGTAGGAATTTATCATTCTTGAGTCCAGATGGTTCCCATTAATTATTTTACTCGACACAAAACAACTGTAGCTCTCAAAGAAACACATTTAATCTGAACCTCTTATCACACACAGACACTACTTTCCATTAGGCTCATGATCTGTTTCTGTTTGTTCTTGTTCATCCAGGTGATAAATGGCCTGATGGAGCGGGAGGACTGGCAGGAGGCTATCCAGACCCCTCTGGGTATTCTGCCAGGTGGCTCCGGCAACGCCCTGGCTGCCTCTGTCCACCACTACTCACAGTGAGTCAGTCCGTTAATGAGTCATTTAAATGCATGGACCAAGAGTGCAGGAGAACAACCACACTCTGCCTTAAAAAAAGAACGATTTATCTCCTTTCGCTGTAATTATGCCAAAGGCTGACTGGGCACATCAATTCTCAGGAGGGAGGAGAGACAGCGGAGCAAAAACTGGAACTGCTTCGCTGTGCAACAGAGGTCATTCCAGGCCGCTGATAACTCTCAAAGGAATGATGTAATGGGTTTAAAAACGTCCACATTATGAGCGATTATATTCCAGAATACAGCGGTGGAACCAGTTGTGGTCCAGGTTTTCATCTCCATCTGCTGGTTGGCAGTGGGCACAACGTCAATTAAAAAAACTATACAGGATCTATCACCTTGAGGTGTTTACTTGTGCTGCCCTACAGGGTGCAGGTGTGGGCAGAATTGAAAGATTACTGTGGGCATGTGTCCCAATTATTTTCACAGAAATAGTTACTGAAAACTAGTTGGGTACTATTCACTTTTGAACCAATATCATTAGCCAACAGTTTCTCCAAGGTACCGAAAATGTGTAACAGACATAACTTGAAAAAGTACTCGGCAAATCCAACTAATAATTTGGTCGGTACCCACAAAAGTTTGGTTCCCAACCCCAGTGATTGCACATTTACATGATGTTTGGTTCTGCCAATCTAAGACCCCATCGGCTATCTGTCTGACAATGATAAGCGTCTGATAATATCTTTATGGTATTGGTGTGGCAATCCGATATTTCCTTTTCTATGCGCTGTTTGTTGATAACAGTCCACTTAGCATATTAAGATATGAGAATGGAGTTGGAGTTGAGAGACAAAGTCTAGGATGGGATCCGAAATATCCAGGTTCAAGCTTATTTTAAGCTTATTATATGCTAAATTCTCGTTCGAAGATAGGCGATGGACTTTTAGATTGCATTTAGGCCAATGTGTTCCACACAGACTGTTAAACAGCAATCCACCAAAGTCTACTCAAACTTGATTGGACAATACTTCTTAGACTACAAATGTAAACTATAGTGCTTCTGACCGAATCTTCTAAAATCCCTTTGACTGAAAATTCTGCAATTCTGCAAAAACAATTTATAGTGATTACGGTCTTACGGATTGTTTCTAACTCTTGACGTTTGTAACCATCTCTCAGGTCGCCTCCAGCTTGGAACGAGGAGCTTCTGCTGAGCTGTGGCTTCATGCTGTGCAAAGGTCTTGTTGGCTCCATGGACCTGGTGTCGATCCACCTGGCCTCTAGACAGCGCCTCTTCTCCTTCCTGTCCCTGGCCTGGGGTTTCGTGGCCGACGTCGACATCGAGAGCGAGAAGTACCGCCACGTCGGAGCCATTCGCTTCCTGATGGGCACCCTGGTGCGTCTGGCCTCCCTCAGAGTCTACCAGGGCAGGTTGGCGTATCTTCCAGTTAAAGAGGCGCCAAAACTTCCAAAAGGGAGCATCAAGTCTAACCAGCCTCCCTCCACCCCTCAGCATCAGTCGCTCTGCTCCTCCCTTCCCTGCCGACTCATCCCCAACACCTCTCCGAACCGAAACTCTCGACACAATCACAACAGCACAAATTCCAACCACAACACCCTCACCAACTCCTCCAACAACGCTATCACCACCAAGAGACCGGAGACTCAGAGCGACGGAAAGACCAGAGCACCGGAGGACTCTCTTCTCCCCGGGCTCGATCAGCCGATACCAGACAGCTGGACGGTCGTCAAGGAGGAGGACTTTGTCTTGGTGCTGGCTATTTACCAGTCCCACCTGGCCGAGGATCTGTGGACAGCGCCGGGGGCGATGGCGGACGACGGGGTGATTCATCTGTTCTATGTGACAGCAGGAATCTCCCGTCCAGCCCTCTTGCGGCTGTTCCTCGCCATGGAGAAGGGCGGCCACTTGGCGTGCGGCTGCCCCCACCTGGTGTATGAGAAGGTGAAGGCCCTGCGGCTGGAGCCCGTCTCGCCACAAGGCATGATCACTGTGGACGGGGAGATGGTGGAGTACGGGCCAGTTCAGGCTCAAATCCACCCAGGACTGGCCAAATTCATTTGTGGATGAACTGGGATTATCTTGATCTTTTTCTGCCTGTAGAGCTTTTTAGTTTGGCCTTTTATACTCAGTGTCAATTCCTCTCTGTATGCTGTGTTTTCAGAAGTGCCAAAGACATTTGATCAGCCTCTGGAAATTCCTCTATTTTTCTACAGAAGTAACTCGTCCTATTTTTATGAACCCCCTCCCGTCCCCTCTTTCTGGCAATGTTTGATTCAGGGTCAAAGCCATGTATGGTTGTTCTGGCTGCTGGCTGGTCCCAGCTTAGACAAACGGTTAGAGATTGTGTGAGTGTTCATCACCAATGGAGATCTTTATGTATGTTTGTGTGCACTCATGTGTGTGTATGTGTGAGATTGTGCATGAGGAGCTTTGGCACATAGCGGCGCAGGGGCAGAGGAGTGCATTGTGCACTCTGCTGTCGGTCCTCATAAGCACATTTCCCCGTCCTGGGAGGCTCGCGGAGTAGCCACGCCCCCTGTTCCACTGTGCTACCCCAGGCCGACAATCTCCCTCCTGGGCAAACCGCTCTGAATCTGAAATCCCCCAGGGATTTGATGTTGAACAATCTTTAATCTTTGCATAGCTTATATTACTCAAACAATCTCAAAACCAGTCACACACACACAATATAAGAAGGTGGAGCAGAAAAAAACATGGCCAGCTGTGGTTACACCTCCACTCCCTGTCCTGTGCGCTCCTGCTTCATCTGCAACCATCATCAAACTGCCTCCACTCACACATAAACACACACTTTCTTTCCCCCATCCCCCCTCCTCCTACTGTATGTACAGCTCCTCACATACACACACTCATACACACACATTCCCTTGCATCTCTGCAGCACTTAGCGAGGGGGAGGGGCATGGTCTGCTACTGTGCATATGATCCCCTCTCCTCTTGCCGTCTTAAGATTGTACGCTCCCTCCCTCCTTTGGTTAATGAGCCATCAGCACCTAATGTGCCCTTAATACCGAGCTTTACATCTGCAGAAGCGTGCAAAATAAGAGTTTCTAATCACACGAAAGCTTTAAAGTGAGTTTTAGCGTTTCACACTTACTGGACCGGTTGAGTAAAGTAGAGAGAGCAGGGTTTCACACCGGGTCTCTCAGCGATGCATATTGAGAGACATCAGATCAATGTGAGCTGGACGGAGTCAAGTGCTCTGCTCCACTGTGTGGCCTTTTTCTCTGGTTTGCTGGTGATGCGGTGGTGAGCATTATCATCAGTTTCTCCCAATACCCTCACACACTAGTTTATTTCAGGTCACTACATCCCCACCCACAGGTATGGTGCAGCTATCATCACTTTCAGAGAGGGAGCTGTCATTCCTGACCTTAAAAACAAATCCTGTTCTTCTGTTAAAGGGGACCTATCATGCAAAATGCACTTTTGTACGTCTTTTATACATGAATATGTGTCCCCGGTGTTCCAGGGAACTCACCAAGTGTCAGAAAACACAACCCTCTCTATTTTCCTCCATACCTAAATCTCTAAAAAAGGGGCTGCAACGGATCTGATAAAAACTGATCCAGATTTGAACACTGTCCTGACGTCAGGACGGTGGCGCTACGGCTATTGGGCCAACTCCACCAATCAGAAGGAGACAGCCACGGCCATTGCCGTTCGAAAGCGCTGGAGATGCTGTAGTACATATGCCAGGCCTGTAGGTGGTGCTGTTCTCACTGAATCAGCCCTTGCTAAAACAGAGCTAAAACAGTGCAAATTGAGCGAAATGAGGCATGGCTAAAATGCATGATCTGTTTGGTATTTTGAAAAAAAAAAAGTATAAATATGCCTTATATAGGTATGGTCCTACACTATATTATTATGATATAGCATGATAGGTCCACTTTAAGAAAGGAATATCAGCAAGGTTAAGGAGACATTATGAATGCTGATGCATAACAACAAAATCACCTCTCATGTTGAAAGTGAAAAACAAAATGTTGACGGGCAAATGGGGTTAAAAGAAATGCTTATTACCAGCTTTTAAAGGTTTTAGATGGATACATCACTGTCATCCTGAGTGCAATACAGTCAATGCTATGAGCTGATAGTGCACATTATTTTCCTGCTGATTTTTTCTGGAGCTTGTGAAGTAGTGTCTGCAAGAAGAAGCGTAAATGCTAACATTTCTTCACATCATAAATTCAGAGAGAACCTTCCTTCTTTAAGGACTGTATGAAAATGATTGTGTTGCCTGTCAGGGCTGGGCAATATGGCCAAACATTTTATTAAATGCCACATGACTAAAGTATGATTGAAATAGCATTTTATTAGAACTTCATGTAAAAAGATAGTTGAGTGATATTGACAAACTGAATTATGCACATTAAGGTCCTGCAGCAATAGATCCTAATATGTGTCCCACGACAAGGCTTCAGTTGCAAACAGGTGCAAGCCGGCGTTAGACACCAAGCAGGTAAAGACGAAATGAAAAAAGAAGATTCCGCAAACTGATCTCTTGACTATTTCAAAAACGAAACTTTTTGTCAATATTAAAAAAATAATAATCTAAAGCAAATCCTACATTTTTCGTGTCATGGAAAGCAACATTTGGATGAATCCAGTTTATTTTATAAATGAATTGCCCAGCCCTGCAATACATTCTTACTGGTATTCTCCTGCTGATAAAGTTAGAAACTATTCAAATCTGCTGAGATTATGTAAAATCAATCACTAATAACCAGAAGTCAAACTAAGTAATTGTTTAACAAGTAAATCGTAAATCCTAATTATTTGAGCTTAAAATCCGAAACTGCTCAAAACAAGACATTATATTTGCGATTACTTTCTACTCGATTCCACACTTCGGCTAACAACTACATATAAAGAACCATGTTATTATGCTTCTTTATACCTGACATACCGACGCTGTTAGCTACTGCAAAGATACACATTTTTCTTCCTCATATGGCAACATCCATCATGACTCACAACGTGCACAAAAGCCTTAATTTTGTGCACTTAATTCTCTTCCCTTGATAACCCATAACATACTTGAAGTTGACCTCTACCATCTTCACTGCAGTGCCGATTTTTTGCCTATTACTTGATTTTACATTCTGAGACATTATCATGTACTACTGTGTGAGTCATTGCTTCAACTCATGTCCAACATACTGTACCTCCTACCATTACTGTATCCTCAGCAAAGTGATCCAGGTGCTTTGAATGCATTTTCATGTTCTCACTCATGAACTCGCAGCTGCCCACGTGCACAGTTCAATACTAAATGTATGAAGTACATCTCATATGGGTAGGGATTAGCTATGCAAATGCCTTGTCATGGCTGCAGATATCTGGAGTTAGGGCGTCCTCTGCTGGACCGCTCATAAATTCACAATTTTATCTTATGTTGTACAATGCAATCGACTGTTTCTTGCTTCTTATATTTACAGTCATTAATCGATTAGATTTATTTAGCTCAGCCGCAAGAGACATTTCATTCTTCTTACAAATGTTCAATAATGGAATCCAACATCCAGCTTATTGTAATTAAGAGAAATGGACTTGATACTTGCATAGAAACATTGCTGCAAATATAAACAACAATGCTACATCTCAGAAAAAACACTACTGTTAACTTATGCTACTATACTGTTAAATTGTTATTTACTGCTTTAATGTAACAGCAGTTCTTTTTTTTAACACAACTGTTAATACTTGTCTTTGTCATACTGTCATGCCATTTTATGAACGAGTTAAGAAGGTTGTGTCACAGACCTGAACCCATGACGTTTTTATGGTACTGAATATGAAATGCTTTCTTTACTCTATGTTTAACTCAAAAACTGCTGAGTTCACATTCATCTAAAGACTGAACATGACCGAAAGGTGATGAATGTTTTATTTTCTGTTAATGAGGTGATATAAACTGGGTTTTATTGCAGTAGATAAGGTGATCCAAGTGGAAGGATTGAATGTTTTATTCTGTCCTTGTTAGTTGAAGAAAATGTCCGCCAGGTATTTGCAGCTTTCTACTTTGAAGTAAATAGGGAAACACAGTTCTCTAAAGAGTGCCTTAGCCATTACCCAAGACAGCAGATAGGTGGTGCACAGAAAACAAAAACTAAGGGAAACATATTTTAAAAAATAAATCATTTAGCACATGATCTTCCTTATTATAGGCAGGATTCTGTATGATATGTAAAGCTTTCTGTAAAAGAGTTGTTATTACATATTTTTAACTGGCTGTTGACGTCCAGGTATTATTCATCTTTTATTTTGTTGTAATTCTTTGTTCATTGACTTATCAATCAATACAAATATTCATATGAAAAATGTGCTTCTTTGTGTGCTGATTATAATCAAGGTGTTTCAAATAGGAGTAACATCTGAGTGTTGGCAGTGGATTTTCACATTTGGGAAATAAAAACTTTGTCCAGGGTAGTCGTACCGTCACCAAAATCACACTGGTGTTTGCTGCCCCCCTGTAGTTTGTGCACACAAAAGCATTTTACTCTGGGCTCAGCAGGTGAGAAACTAAAGAGGGGCTTCCACATGTGGCAGACCAGGTGTTGGTGCTGCCGGATTTGGCTATAGGCCTACTATAACTTTGTCCAAGATAGTCACACTGTCACCAAAATCCCACCAGTGTTGGTTGTTTCCATCTTAGGGGCCTACACACCAAACTGACACCAAAGAACACGTCCCGACCTGTTGTGTCGCCTCACGTCTCCTGCGTCTTGGCCAACAGTCGCACTGGAACACACCGCAAGGACTTCAGCCGACGGCCAAGTAGCACGTACGAACTGCGCATTCTTGAGTGGCAATAACTCTCCTTACCAGCAGGCGGCGGTAGTTTGTATTCGTCATTCAAAAGAGGCAACAACCGGAAGACAGACTGCGTGATACACCGAGAGAAGAAGAACAGACTGCGTGATATAAACAAACAACAAATAGCGTGTGCGTTCCATTTTCACTCTACAGCGAGAAGCTCATGGGGCTTTCCCGAACCTGTGTCAAGAGTTGGAGTTAAATGAAATCTCAGATTTGCCTTCTTAATCGTTTGTTTTGGTCCCTCACTTCCGTTTCGCTTCTCATGCACTGATTCGCTAAGCTGAACAGCCAATCAGAGTGATTTCTTTGGCCAACGGCCTTTAGCCGACAGCCTCCCGATTCAACATGTTGAATCGACGGTGGAAGGTGTCGGAACGGCCAAAAACACACGACGGTGCAGGACACACCAATCTGAGTAGGGCGACAGGACGCTCATCGACGGCCAGACATCTATCGACATCTATCGACATCTATCGACGCCAAAAATCGGCCCGGTGTGTCCGTATGATTTCCATCTCCGGCAGAGCAGATTTTCTATCCTGAGGATAATTAAGACCTTGTATTTGCATGCTGACCATGTCCTTTCTCTGTTTTTCTCTTAGTTTTTTCCTGGCAATGAGAAATCCCTGCTTTTATAAGTTCAAGTGTTTTAAAGTCTTTCAACTGTGCAGGAACACAAAATAAAGAAGAGTATATTTACCCTAACCCAAATTGTCCAAATTTGTGGTATCTTCTCCATTGATTACAATAGGTTTGTAAAAGCTAATTACAATACTAAGACCAATAATACATTTGTATTGTTCTTAATATTAGTGTTCTGTTCATCATTGTCATCTTGGCCACAGGATCCAGTTTAAGTGTTTACTCATTGTTTTTAAATCATTGCATGGACTGGCACAACACTACCTGTCTGAGTTGTTGCACCGGCATGCTCCAGCATGCTCCAGCTAGCAATGCGCTCAGCAGAACATGTTGGTTCTCTGTGCAAGAAAAAAAACAGAGGTGACAGGGCTTTCGCTGTTGCAGCTCCCAGACTGTGGAACAGCCTCCCAGTACATATCCGGGCTGCTCAGTCTATTGAACTTTATAAATCTCAGCTAAAATGAGCCCTAGCAGTTCCTTAGCAGGTCAGACTGGACCAAAAGTGGGCCCGAGCCGGTCCTGAGGAGTAACTTTAGATATCAGACTCGCAGCATTAGCATTCAGACCTTTGTAAGCTGTGTATTGGATAGCATATGTACTAAAATTGGAACGATCCAGAGAAGACTAGCATGGCCCCTCGCGCAAAGACGGATGACACGCATGTTCGTGAAGTGTTCCTAATTTTTATATTTTAATGATTTTATATGATTTTTCAAAGATTTTATTTAGGCGACACAACGCCGCCGTGGCCGCTGGTGGTATTGCAGCTGCAGAGCGGAGCCCTACGATGTGTTCAAAATCAAACATCTCTGTTAATCTCTTTATGTCTTAAAAACATAGACTGTATATATAAATGGACGTAGGGTCCGTGACGTCACCCATAGGATTCTGCAGAGTTGCAGAAAAGCCCTTAGTAGGCGGAGTCGGCCACTAACGGCTCGACAGTGGCGTCAGAGTTCCACTCCCGCCTGCTCCAGCCTGCTCCAAATAAGGGCAAAGAGGCGGAGCCGAGGCGGGACCTGCTACCACCCATGGATGTATAATAAGAACTGGATACAGCGTTGGAGGCGGGGCCTCATTCATTCCTATGAGAGTTGCTCATTCGCGCATGATGATAAAATGGCCCAATTTTTGAGAGAGCGAAACGTCACAGATTACCCGGCATGTCTAGGGCCGGCCCTGCCTGGTTTTATGTGGTCTAGATGTGAAAAAAGCACTGAAATCTCCCTTTTTAAAATATTCACAAACAGAATTAAGGTTTCACAAATCTCAAACTGTGTTATAAAGAATCTTTAGACTCTCTGGGATAATCCAGTCCAAATAAATCGGCTATGCAGCTATTTAAGAGGTTCAAACACGGAGGATTGTTCGCTCAGCGCTGTAAATTAAATTTCCCTTAACTTTCCCCTTAACTGCCGAATCGGAAGCTCTGAATCAGAAGCCAACTTCAGCGTCGTACAGCACGAGAAGTTGCTGCTGGAGCCTGATAAATTCCACCGGCGGTCATACGATGGCTTAAGATGCCCTCACGAATGGCCTGATGTTGTTACGATCAGAGCCGAATTTGAACATTTCCTTTATCGTGTATCCATCTGGTGTCAATTTCGGGACAGTGTGACGCGGGCTTTAAGAGGTACAAACACGGAGGATTGTTCGCTCAGCTCTGTAAAGTAAATGTCCCTTAACTTTTCCCCTTAACTGGGCTGAGAGATCGCCGTGACTTCCGTAAATATTAGTCTTGGCAAATATGGAGGTTGTTTATCTTCATATCGTTACCCTGATTTTAAGATCTGTCCAGTGTTTCAGCTTTATTCAGGGATGCAAACTTGTCACCTTTCGGCGAAATTCCCCGTTTTGATTCCAAAATAGGTCGTTTGTGTGATTCATGTAGATCTGCAATAAAAATATTTTTGGGGTATGGGGGGTGTCTGGGACCCGGAGTAATCTGCGGCCACGAGCTGTTATGTGCCATCATGACACGCATGGTGTTCTTTTTTTATATATTATAATGAAGCGCGAGCACAAGTCTTCCTGCCTGTCGGCTCTGCTCATGGATGTATAATAAGGCTCTGTTGCTCCGGGATATGGGTCTAGCTTCAGCAGCTACATTACCTACGTGTTACATGTTCGTTAATATTAACTGTGCGGTCCGGAGTCACTGTGGCACAGACTGGACCGCTGGTGAACAGCTGTTAGAACGGGCCGTTCAGGTGTCGGAGCGCAGAGCGTGATGTGCACTGAAAAGTGTTTCTGTCGCAATATTATTTAATGAATCGTTGAGCTAGCTAACTAGCATACATTGTCACTATCTGCTAACGTTAGCTTTAGCCTTCGTTTTCAAATAGTTTCTTTCATAGCCTATAAACGGAGGTGGTATAAGTATATATCTTGTACTTGAGTAAAAGTAGAAGCACTCAGATCTTGTACTAGAGTAAAAGTAGAAGTACTCAGATCTTGTACTTGAGTAAAAGTAGAAGTACCAGAGTGTAGGAATACTCTGTTACAGTAAAAGTCCTGCATTTAAAATGTTACTCTAGTAAAAGTAGAAAAGTATCATCATCAAAATATAGTTAAAGTAGCGACAGTAAAAGTAGTCATTGTGCAGACTGGTCCATTTCAGAATAATATATATGATATGTTTTATAATGATTGATCATGAAAGTGTTCTCAAAGCTGGTAAAGGTGCAGCTAGTTTGAATGACTTTGTATACTGCAGAGTAGCTTGTGGATTTACTCCAGGTGGAACTAAAGTCTGATTTAACACTTGATTATATTTCACATCATTCATCCACATCTGTGAAGTAACTAAAGGTATTAAATACATGTAGTGGAGTAGAAGTACACCATTTACCTCTGAACTGTAGAGGAGAAGAAGAACAAAGTAGCAAAACATTGAAATACTTAAATAAAGTACAAGTATCTCAAAATTATAGTATAGTACTTGAGTTTATGAAGTTAGTTACTTTACACCACTGGCTATAAAGATAGAAAGACAGCCTTGCACAGAGGCATGAAAATACATTTTCAAAATGCTCAACAGTCCTGCCAAAATTATAAACTGACTGCTACACAATTAAAATAAATGCTTAAATATATTTCTATTAGATGTGACTCTTTGGCGTTTCTGTTATTATTAACACTGCTGCTTCAGTTGTTCTGACTGCTAAAATCCTCTGTTATTCCTCATTTTAAAGCCGATATTCCGTGGGGTCGGGGGGCTCGGATCCTTGTCACCTTTTTCATACCTGATGAGTTTGCATCCCTGTTTATTCATTTCATGAGCACCGCTGATAAAATGTCCCACAAACACTTCCTCTACTTTTGTGTCTCGAGTGCCTGTGTTCACACACACAAGCATACGCACACTCGCACCAACAAAAACACACACACACACAAAGCGGAACAAAGCAGAAACAGAAACATGTTTTTTTCTAGGCAAAACACAAACACTGACTGACTTCCCACGGTCAATATTTTAACAGTAGGCACTAAATACCCGACTGATACCTCACGTCTTCTACATCAAGACCTGCTCATATATGGACATTTATGACTTTATCGTCCTCGGGTGTAGATCTAGGTTTTTCCTTTTGACTCCAGTGGTAAAGTTTCACGTTTCTGCTCGAAAACTTCACTTGGTACTTTATTTTAAATGTTGCTTAGAAAACTTCGCATACACATCTACTTGGAAAGGTAAAGGACTCTCCGAGTGTTTAAATAGTTAACTTTAGTCTAAGTTATCTCAGTGGTTCGCAAACCTTTTGGTCATCATTTATGTAAACAAGTATTTCCAAGGGACACGTTTATAATTATTATAGTTGTAAATAAAAGAACAAAATAAATAATAACAGGTATGAAATCATTCCAATGTTTACTATAGGACAGTAAAACAAAAACAATTTCAAAAGGGGAGTGATTAGTAAAATATGCATGAAGAAATAAATGTGTTAACTATGTAAAATAAGCTATATAAACTTCCAAACTTGTGATCACTGCTCCACAGAGGAGCAGGGGGAGAGAGGAGAGGCTCTTGCCAAGGGCAACATGGTGCATGTGCCTATGATTGAGCAGTGAGAGCATCATGGATACAGAAATGTTGTGGTCACTGTCTTATTCCTCCACCAGAGGGGGACAGAGACTGTGTCTGAACCTATACATCCATGGTCTGAACTCATGAGAACTATATTTAAAGGTGGGGTATGTAATTTAGCCGGCCGGCCCGGCTAAAATAACTGGATGGCCTACCTGCCTGTCAGCCTTCCATCTGTGCACAAACTTATCTCGTGCCCTCATTGGTCATGTGCGCGTTCGTGTGTGTTGGAGGAGGGGCTCTGTAAGGAAGTCTGAAGGAAGAGGCAGATTTTTTCCGGTTGTGTACTTTCAAATTCTAGCGCACTCGAGCTGGTTTCTCCAAAAGTACATACCCCACCTTTAAGTGCCTTGATATTTAAGTTATATGTAAAATGTTAAACTTTATAGATCACCTCAAAAGTTATTGTCATTTTTAGAATGTAGGGTTCACTTCATAGTGGGCCAGAAAATCCTGACAAAACTTGTTCTCACTTGTTTCACAAACAATTATAAACACAGAAGAAAGGTAAAAGTCAGAAATCATTCTTGAAATTGATCACCAGAATAATTGTTCTCACTTGCTTCTCAGGGCTTCCGTACAATTCACAAGCATTTCTAGCCTAAGAATCCAATGAACTGTATGGCCTGCAGATGGCAATCTAATCCAAGTAGTAATAGTTATCTTTGTGAGCAGGGGAGAACAGTTTAGTATGTATGTGTGTCTCTATGTGTGCGTTTAATGGAGCGACCCTGAGCACTTGTTAGAAAGGTTAGAAAAGTATTGTTCCACAGGAAGCCGCAGATCGTTGTGGCGCGTCCTGTCTTTGTCTCTGCTGTTCGCTATGCCGCTGTCACTGACAGCCACAAACATGAGACACAACGAAGGTCACCTTTAGGCTGCCTGTGTCTCAACCATGTAAATAAATAAACAGATACAGTACAGGCCAACTTTAAACCCATTATGCAAATGTTTATGTGGCACAAAGTAATATATCGGTTTTATTAACCTCTGACTACAGATTGTATCCAACTTAATGACAGCGTCCTGTAACTTCTTTACCAATAAAGCTTCACAATATAGAAGAGTTGAGTCATTAAAGCTCAGGTCGTCAAGAGGCGTCTCCAATATTCCATTGTAGTAAGAGAGTTCTGCCTCGATTTGGAGTCATTGATTCACATGTTAAAGAAACTATTGAAAAAATTCAAGACTTGTTAAATAAAAAAACTGTTGATTATTTCATTGATATATTCAATTTGACAAGTCATTAGAAAATGTGTGCCTCATTAGATTTTATCTAATTTATACATGTTTAGCATCATTTTCAATACTATGGCCAAGTTAGGATGGAAAAAAACATTGTTTTTCTCTCAAACAGTAATTTGTTGACGGTCCCTTAGTGAAACCCTGTGGTAAAGAGTGAGGACTCGGCTGTGAGCTAACCATCCTCTGACTGCAGTCTGTGAAACTAAGAAGATGCTACTCTATCTGCAGTGAATGTCTGTCAAACATCCAACCTGAAACTAACATCACTACAATCATGAATCTTCTAAGTAAAATGAGTCGGGGAAAATACATTTTAAATGACAGAAAGCTCAAATCCTCATGAGTAAATCAACAACCAGACCAGCCTCTTCAGATACTGCATGACATTTTGTGGTACAGAGCAGTCAAAACCTCTGTGAAAATAAGATCCTCCCAAAATAAAAAAAGTCCTGTCTTAAAACTTCCTGTTCTTATGTAAAGGAATTTGCTGTGCAGATGTTTCGTTGAACCTCATTCATCTGGGCACAAACCATGTTTTCTCCATGACACATGTTCACACCTACAACAAGTCTCCTCCTGCGCCTCCCTGAAGGGTTGAATACCTTGCTCAAGGGCTAGATAGTTGTAAAGGGAGGGGATCACCTTTACATATCCCACCTGGATTTGGCTTTAAAGCAGTGTCATGTAATGCAACGTCCAGAGCATTAATGCCGCAAATCACTTAGTCTTTTAATGACTTCACAGCCAATCTGAAACACCTTCATTGCTTGCCCTTTCATCTTTGTCATGCAAACACAGAACCTCAAAACACACCAACCTCAGTTATCTGAAGGGTGAAGCTAAACTGAATTGCTTGAATGTGAAATTGTGTTTTTTTCAGTTGGGATTCTCTGCCTCTGTCAGAGTCTTAAATGTTCCTCCCTTCTTCTTTTTTCTTTCCCTTTACCTTTTCTGACAGGATTAATTAAATGCCACTCCAACAATCAGCTGCATACCAGAGGAGGGAGTGAACCGCAGGGTGGTGTGAGTCAGTCAGTCAGTCAGTCAGTCAGTCAGTCAGTCAGTCAGTGTGTGTGTGTGTGTGTGTGTGTGTGACTCTCCCTGCTGCTCTGCTTCAACAGATTTAAAATCATTATCTGCAGGTGTGGGAGGGTTACTCACTAGTTGCCTGTCAAATTATTTTAACATTGTCATCTTGAAAGTCATTCCTCATTTTTAGAAATGTAACAGTAATCTGATTCTGTCCTTTGTATGTAACTGTAAGGAGATACAGTTACCTTGTTTTGTATCCTATCTGTCACTTCTCTTCTTCCTGAAGAGCTTTAATCTCCAACCTGCTGTAATGATCTGGTTTAAATATCCTCTTTCAACATCACACTTTGATTAAACAACACCAGTGAAGATCATCTCAAGCGTCTTTTAAAAGGTGCCAGTTAGCCCTGAGCTAGTCTCCAGATGTCAGAGCAGGCTTACTCTCCATCCCCTAAACAAAGTGCCAGCGTGATATGATCCTGCCGAGGGCTAAAGCGGCGCTATTGTTGATTTCAAAGTCTCACCAATAACTTTTAGGAGTCAATAAATCATGTTTCAATAACACAGGATGCTGCACCACATTCACACCAAGATTCTTTTTTTTAAACCCCTTTGAACTCCAATACCTTGAATTTCAAAATCAAGTGCGTTCAGAGGCTCACATTTGTTAATAGTTGTAAAAAAGTGAACGTTTTTGGCAGGTGACTGGAGAAGAATGGGAAGTATAACAAACTGAGTTCAATTAGTTTTTTTGGTAACACTTTATTTTGATAGTCCATAGTTAACACTCTATAAGTCATCAGTTGACATTTAGTAGCATGTCAACAGTGCATCAGTTGACATGTATCAGTTGACATTCAACAGCACCGTTCAAACCGACAAGTAACTAAGCATTAGTTGACGATCAACAGATAAGCAACTTAAGTTTAGTTGACTATTACATTAAGCATTAGTTGATGATCAACAGATAAGCAACTTTAGAGTTTAGTTGACTATCTGTTGATTGTCAACTAATCTAAAGTTGACTATCAGTATACTTTTAGTAGGTTCTCCACTAAGCGTTTGTAGGCATGTGTTAGGACTATCCAATTAAAGTGAAAAACAGTTGAGAACAGTAGAAATTCTATAACCTATCAACAGAACACATTCATCCACTAATTATATGCAACAGACATGGGAGTAAAGCGAAATCTTTTGCACAACTGATCACGAACACTGGATAACTGAAGTCAATGCCAGGCTATAAAGCACAGTAGAACAAACACTATATGCAGCATATCAGAGAAAGAAAGCTTTTTTATTTTAATAATATACTACAAGTAAAAACACTGAACAGTTGTGAACCACATTCAATCCTACTAAAGGACTACTAAGTGACTACTACTACTTCTACTGTTCTCAACTGTTTTTCACTTTAATTGGATAGTCCTAACACATGCCTACAAACGCTTAGTGGAGAATGCCTACTAAAAGTATACTGATAGTCAACTCTAGATTAGTTGACAATCAACAGATAGTCAACTAAACTCTAAAGTTACTTATCTGTTGATCATCAACTAATGCTTAATGTAATAATCAACTAAACTCTAAAGTTGCTTATCTGTTGATCATCAACTAATGCTTAATGACTTAGTAATGTAATCTTTAGTTGACATCTTGACTCTCAACAGATTATCAACAGATAGTCGACATGACCCTGTTGATTTTCAACTGACAGATTGATTTTGAGTAGTTGATTGTCAATTTTGAAGATGTTGACACAATCTACAGATAGTAAGGTTGAATATCGGTTAATAACCTGTTGCAAAAAACATGTTGACAGTCAACAGACACTTTTTGTACAATCTATAAATCAACACTTGAGATGTACCTTATATTCTACTGGCAGTTAGTTAAATGCATGTTACTTGTCTGTTGAAACAGTGTTGTTGAATGTCAACTGATGACTTATAGTGTTAACTATGGACTATCAAAATAAAGTGTTACCGTTTTTTTTTTCTGTTAGACAGATTCGTCCTTTTACGACCATATTCTGAATTCAATCTCACCAATAACTAAATGAAGACCTCAACTAAAATGACAGACGATATTAATTTTTGCTTGTTACGTTTGAGTGCATAGTTTTTTGTTTTTTTTATCTCTTAAGAAGGGTGTGTAAATAGAACAGAATATGGACTTTTTTGAATGAAAAAAAAAGATTATGCCTCTCGACCCACCCCAATAATCTTCTATTATGAATTTAAATCAAACAGGATGTCGGCATTTTAATTCAAATGTGTTTTGATTCCTGTGGCTTATGTTTTCTGTCATTTGAGGATTCTTTTCTCTGATTTCAATGACTGTAATGAGCTTGTAATTTCAAGAGTCAAGTGGAATTTTCCTCCTGACATCTTATAAGAATAAATAACAAAGGTTCAGGCTCTAGACGTGACATTTTAAATGCCAAAGTTAACCACCCACTGATCTTTAGGAGGAGTTAAACAAGCCCATGCACCTGACTGCCCTGTGAAATATGCAAACATGCCTCTCACGCTCTTCCTCTCTGCGGATCTAGACATATCATTTAGCTGAGAGAGGTGCTGCTTGGTCACACAGCATAACAACATTACATGTTTGCAGTAGGGACTGTGACAGTTTTTTAAAAGTTATTTTTAAATCCAAATAGGGCTTCTGATTCAGTGCCACATATGAATACTTTCTCTAAGTCTATTGGACACCCTGTCAGCTGGTGTTAGAAACTGTAAGGCCTCCAGAGTACATGAAACCGTGAGAGAGTTGTTCCTTAAAAGGTCTGTGCAGTCAGCGTCTGAATCGAGGCGACTTTGTGCTTGTTGCTCCCCGAGGAAAGCAGAAAAACTGAACCTACAGCCAGGTGATAAAACTTTTGTTCAGCGATGTGATTGTGTAACAGGGTGAGCCCTGCAGCTTCTGCAAGCTGACACCACACATTTAAGTGTCTTGGTTTGCCACCAAAATGCCAAAAATGGCTGCATCAGGGATTTCTCTGCCGTCCCACGTTTCTTCCCAGCATTGCCAAATCACTTTATTTTTTACTCTTTAAAGTTTGATATAAAGTAAAGCAAAAACAGTTATTTTCATCATCTCTTCAAACACATTTAATTGCAAATGTGTTGCTGCTGCTCCTCAAACTACATGCCCATTCTGTATAACAAAACTGTCCCATAAGTGGCTATTTTCTTCAACATTGTCATCACTTACTGAAATACTGATACTGATACTGTCAGGATTCGGGAAAAGGTTGGATCCAAATGCAGTTTAAAAAGGGAAGCGGGTTTCAAAATGTAACATAAGGCGAGCTTTATTTCCAAAAAAAAAGCTGTTGACAATGAAAAAACTAAACAAAACCATGAATCCAAAAAGCAGGTAGCACGAGGTAGCAACTAGACAAAAACTGACCGTGACAAACATGGAGGGTGACAGGAAAGACAATGAACCGACATGGAGCACAGGGGAAGACAAGACTAAGGCCCAATCCCAAACCACGCCCTACACCCTACCCCTACACACTACCCCTCCGTTTGCGCATTCGCGCAGAGGGTCCGCCACATTAAGTGCTGTTCCAAACCAACGAGTGTGGAGCGGTGTGGAGGGGGAGTGGGCTATCAAGCCATCAAACAGCGAGTCTGCATCGGTGCTGACTGGAGACCGGTCTCTACCTGACCGGTCTCAACGCTGTGTGTGTCCGTCAGGAAACACGCTGTTTACAAACAGTTCCAGCAAACATCCACTGATAAACTGCGATGTTAACAACCTCATGATAACCTCATATTTTTTTAACTTAGGATCGTACCTGTGTTTAGTCTAGAAAAAGGTAAATGTGTGCATTTTATTATAAAGTTGTGTATATTTACAGACTGTTGCAAAAACTAAGAAGCTTATAAACATCAGGTTTAAAACTAAAAGAGCCTTACAAAAAAGTAACACAATTAAAGATGTTTGGAGTTTTATTTTAGTTATTAATTTAAATGTTTTGTCTAAGAGATGCTGATTTGAAACTGTTGTTACATACAGTTACGGCATTTCCTGTTTCTGCCGGAGAGAGGGGAGTTTGTCCCAAAGCTTGCCGCTGTATTTACTCCCTCCATCTGACAGGAGGGAGCCTCATTGAGCTGCGAGTGTCACTCCACGGAGTTCACTCCGTCACGGAGGGGTAGGGTGTAGGGGTAGGGTGTAGGGCGTGGTTTGGGATTGGTCCTGTGAAGGGTAATCACAGGACAAGACACAGCTGGGCAGGGGAGGCAGAAACACAAGGGCAACAGGTGAACACAATCAGACAATCAGACACAGGAGGGAAAACACAGGAAGGAAGACAAGACACAGGGGCTGCGTTTCACTTCGGTTAAATGGATTCCTTGCGTCCCTCACTTGCGTCGTTTCCCTGCGACTAGTCCCTCCCACCAGGGAAGCATGGAGAGACGCAAGGAAACCACGAGAAGCAGGGAAATGAGTTTTAAGAGCAATGGGACGTCCTTTCCTCCGGAGCGTCACGTGAAGCGACGTCCGTTTGTGATGACGCCGCACAGCTGATCGTCTGACAGCAGCCAGCTCTGTCCCCGTTATTTTCACAAACACCCCCGCCTCTGTTAGTACACATTTACTGACACAAACATTTGTATCATCTGTTGTAGACCCAAATAAATAAAATCAAATAAGAACTAATTCTCAAAAAAGATAAACGCCATTCTTAAAATGTATAAACGAACAATAGTTAGATTAATATTGATTAGAGTGCACAATATAAATAAAAGAAATGAGAGAAGAAAAAGAGATATGTTATCTATCAAAACCCAGTTAGATTAACATTCATTGGATTGCACACTTAGTTTGTTTGTGTGGATATGTAGCAAATTAACATGTTAAATAGCACTTAATGACTGACTGAATGGAAATGACAATAAATGAAAATGTAAAACGAAAAAAGCAATCACGAAAATGTTTCCAATAAATGAATGAAATGATTTTTGTCCACTTTGTTGTTCAGATATATCACATATTTGTAACTAAATGATACATTCATTGAAACAGAACACGGTATGAACTGAGGAGTGAGTCCCGTGAGTTTCATGTGTTTTCTTCACTCCGCTGGGAAACTGCTCTCATGTCAAGAAGCATCAGATCATTGCATGCGCTGCATCGTCCAATCAGTGAGCGATACACAGTAAGGGGGCGGGGCGAGTGTCTGAGGATTTCATCGAAGGATGGTCTGGTGGTTCCTCGATTATAGCTCCTCCATTATCGCTCCTCGCTCCTCGCTCCTCGGTCCTCCGGCAAAAATAAGGCCATTGGGACGCTACTCAAGATGGCGCAGACAAATCAACTTCCGGTGAGACCGAGACCGAGGAGCGAGGAAATGAAAAATAAGAGAAGTGAAACGCAGCCAGGGAGAACAGAATTGCAAAAATAAAAGCATGACAAGACAGACAAAACTAAAATCGTGACATAAAACTAAGATCGTGAGAGATACTTTGCACTTCCCCTTTGTGGAACAATAACATCTGTACACAGAACCTCAAAAACACACCAACCTCAGTTATCTGATACTGATACTTTGCACTTCCCCTTTGTCGAACAATAACATCTGTCCATATCGTTTTATGAGCATATTTTGTACAGTAACGTCTGGTTTCTTGCTTCTCATTAATGGCTATGCTCAAAAGTGGGAAGCCAGTGAGGGATCCTATTTCAGTTGCACATGACGTTGAGAAAATGCCCTAAATACTAATAAAACACAAAAATAAACATGGATGTGTTTTTTTAGCCCTCCACTTAAACCTGTAGTTCTGTCATATAACTGTAAACCAAGAGCCAGCAGCAATTTCGACTTGTGTTGACTCCGTGGAAAAAATAGATTATTGTCGACATTTACTCAATGGAAAAGTAAAAAAATAAACACTTGATTCTCTACTTCAGAAACCATAACATTATTATGATTCCTGTTTGGTCACAAGGAGGATGTTTCAGCAGTTAAACACAGACACCAGGGATCAGTGAACGAGACACGCAACATCTTCATCTTCCATCTTCGCCCAGAGTCACATAAAGAAATGTGAAGGGGCACGTGTGTGTCTTTCATCAAGTCCAAACAGGCTAATGGGACACTTCATTACCCCGAGGACCGAGTGAGCACGAACACTTGCTAATTTAAGAACGACTCACATCTTGTGTCGGAAATTGTTGACATCAGAGGGTGTCTTGACTAAATCCCCTGGCCACCTGCACCTTCCCACACACACACACACACACACACACACACACACACACACACACACACACACACACACACACACACACACACACACACATAGTTGTGTGTGTGGGTGTGCAAATCTGTAGGCATTGCAGGGCCCAAAGGGATGTCCACAAAGCAGAAAGACCAAAAAGAGGGCTGAGTCACTGCCTTGTGAGTGTGTGTGTGAGAGAGAGAGTGTGTGTGTGTGTGTGTGTGTGTGTGTGTGTGTGTGTGTGTGTGTGTGTGTGTGTGTGTGTGTGTGTGTGTGAGAGAGCCCATTGTGTCATCCTTGTCTGTGTTGCAACCCCTGAGGCTGAGTGGAAGTCTGGCATTATCATTTATGATGAGTTTGGAGGGCTAAGCTTGAATGGATGACGTTACGATGAGGCCTATACGAGCCACTGTGTGTGTGTGTGTGTGTGTGTGTGTGTGTGTGTGTGTGTGTGTGTGTGTGTGTGTGTGTGTGTGTGTGTGTGTGTGTGTGTGTGTGTGTGTGTGTGTGTGTGTGTGTGTGTGTGTGTGTGTGTGTGTGTGTGTGTGTGTGTGCCTAGTAACTAAGTCTCTCATCTCCATATAAATGGCCTGAGGGAGAGGGGAGCTTTCTATTTCAATGTGAGTGTTTGTATGTGTACGGCTATTCTGGGATTGAGCCACCACTATCATGGAGTCAAATCTTCCACAAACCATGATCACAACACTTCCATGAAAGCTAGTGTGTGTGTTAGTGTGTGTTTCCCTGAGGCCTGTACTACGAAGCCGGTTCAACATAACCTGGATATGTTTGAGTTAGCCGGTTGGCCTAATCCAAAACATACGCGCTCTCGCTAAGCGGTCCTACGACGCGGGTTATCAAGTGGATCGCTCAAGCCAGCCGTGTCCTATCTAGTTAGGTGCGCGTTCACATGAAAGGGGTGTTATTTGGAGCATTCGACCAATAACAAAAATGGACAAGCGTACTGACAGCGCAGCGTCATACTTCCTGAATGAAAAGTCAACTATAATATTAGACAAATATGAAGAAGTTAAACTTTAAACATCCATGACTTAAACACTTTATCCAGGATAAAAGCCACATAGCTGCACCTGCAAGGTGAATACAGCTGGTAAAAGAAAAAGCGTTTGAATGCGTACATTAACAGGTTTATGATATCCCTGCCCCGTGTAAGACACGATCTGACTTTAATTACATTTGACTCGAGTGTTTCGTCAACTTAATGTGTTGCTTAAAATAATACTTCTGCATACAGTATGTGACACTGTGAGTGTTGCACGGCCAGATACTGTACGGCTCAAGAAGCTGACTCAGATAAGGAAATATATGATACATTATGATGTGATATGATATGAATGATAATGGGACACATCGACGTCTGGACTCACAGTGCCGCGGACTGTTCCTAATGTTACTCTGATCCGGTTACTTATGTTGTGGCAGATATTTAAGTAAGCTTTCTTAACGCTAATGTTATAATAGTCAGATTGCTCTGAAGATGGGAGGGGATATTCTATTAATGTTCACGTTCACACAGTCGGTGATTTTTGCCGGCCGTCTTTCCTGCAACGGCAGTTTTTCTGTATTTCCTTTCTCCTGTAATATGACTTGATCGCTTTAAACTCCGCACACTGAGCTCTGATTGGTCAGCAGGCGGTGCTTTCACTGAGTTGATCTCTTAGCCTGCAACCTAACCTGCTCCGGACCAGGTTAGCCGCTCAGCATAAGTTACCATGGAGATCTAGCCCGCTAAAAAGAGAACCAGCGCCGTAGGACCGGAAACCCCGAGTTTTCCCTGAAGTTAGCCCGCTAAGCGAAAATCCAGCTTCGTAGTACAGGCCTCATGTCAGGAGTTTTGCATGGTGTTTGAGATAAACAAAGCCTTGCAGTGTGTTGCTGCTGAGTTCCAGTTAATTTCGCAGTGCTGGCTGACTGAACAGGTTACCTGTGGCACATATTCACACCACAGATGGCTGTTTCTTTTTTCCTTCGGGTTGCTGCTTGTCTGTCCCACCTACATTCTATCAGAAAATAACAATAATAACGCAAACCGCAGGTGAGAAAAACATTGCTTCATAGTAATAAAACAGATGTGTCTTTGTAAACAATCCGAGAATATAAACGTTCCCTTATTGCTGCCACTGATAATAAAAAATAACTTTTGGATTCACAAGCAAGTCAGCTTTTTATTGTTGCCTTATTTTGCTCATTTTCACGTACAAATTAGTATTTAGTGTCTCTTCTGTGACATGAATATGCTTTAATGTTCAAAAATATATTTATTTGTCTCATACTTCCTGTGCTGCAGCACCTCTTTTCACCCTCCGTCTGAAACCAGAGCCCAGTCTGCTCTGATTGGTTAGCTGGTCGGCTCTGTTTTGATTGGTCAATCGCTTGGAGATGTCCCGCCCCTTAGCCTATCACGTAATATATGTTGATGTTGTTGTTGTGTTTTCCAAGGCAATAGAAGCGTGAGTGTTACGTAGTGATGTCACTAGTTCGCGAAATTAAACAAAGGAGTCCAATGGAAGCGTTTCAAGTGTGTGGGAGAGAAAACCCCTCTGGAGGGAACTATGGAATTTTAGCCTTTGGAGACCATTTACATGCACAAAAACCTATATAACGCACTACAGGAAAGAAAAACCAAAAAAAGCATAATAAGGCCTCTTTAAATTGTTTAAAACATTGGCCCTATAGTTTAATTTGACATACGCACATACACAGTCCTGCTTTTTCAAATACTCACTACAGCGCCTTGTGTGTATAAATCCACTGCTGAAAAAAGTCCCCATGGCCTGAAAATCACAGTGCCCATCTTTTTCGGGAAATTACTGAACCTCAAAAACGACAAACTATATATTTGTAGCTTTCTTTGAAAGATTTTCCATTTCAGTAAGTGGGACTGACACCCACAGGCAGGGAAGGTAGAGTAAGTATTGTGAGATGTTGTTATAGATTGTTGCATCGCACACTTAAATAGAAACGCTAAAACTTGTGAAAAGCCTGTCGTAGATGCTGACGCCAACAGTCTGTTTTGCAGATTTCATGTTCCTGTTTCTCTCGCTGTATATCTCTGTCTTTCCATCTTCCCCTGCGTCGTGCTTTACTCTCAGTTCCTTTCTGTTCCTCGCCTTTTGCATCTCAGTCGATTTTGATAAGGAGGGATTTTCAGTTTCTCACTCTATCTCTTTCTGCTTTCTGCATCTCAATCACTGCTCACCTCTTCAGCCTGTGTGTGTGTGTGTGTGTGTGTGTGTGTGTGTGTGTGTGTGTGTGTGGTGTGTGTGTGTGTGTGTGTGTGTGTGTGTGTTGTGTGTGTGTGTGTGTGTGTGTGTGTGTGTGTGTGTGTGTGTGTGTGTGTGTGTGTGTGTGTGTGTGTGTGTGTGTGTGTGTGTGTGTCTGACTCATTCTAAATCTGGATGTGTGACCCAGAAAAGGATTCATAAAACATATTTCATCTCATGGACTCATGCCTATATGAATTTATGAATTTAGTTTTATTCGCACATCTGTCACTCTTGCTTCCTGCAGGGGAGGTAAACAAAACTACATTTACACAATTTTCATATATTCTATTTTTTTTAGTATATCCAAAATATGTAATCCAAATATAACTTGTTGTGTTTCTGGTCTTTTATAGAGCACTTTTTAATGTTTTCTAAACTCTTATTATCAAAATGCCTCTCTGCCTCAGGCCTCTTTTATACTGTAGCTTACACATGCTGCTGTCTTGTGTTTAAAGAAATAGTTTTACATTTCTGTAAACAATTATTGTCTTATACACTTTCTTTCCACGAGTTTCGTGAAAAGATTGTTACAATTTTCGTGTCTTTATGCCTGCCGGCAGTTAGCTTAACTGGAAACTGGAAACAGCTAGCTAGCTAGCATAGCTCTGTTCAAAGGAAGGTACTTTAGTACAAAACTGAACAAAAACTCTAGGCGATATTGTGTGCCTGAGTATCTCAAGGCGCTGAGAAATTGCCTTGTAATTAATTCAAGGAAGTTACTGTTCCCAGCCAAGGAATGGTCCATTCCAAAATTATCCAGGAAAACAGCTAATTGCCATTTGTACCTAGAGGATTTGTTAGGATCAGTTACTACGTGGGGTTTCCGTTGTTTGCCTTGCAGTTTTCCAAAAAACCCAAACATATAACATGTTACTGAGGGAGCTTTGTTGTGGGCTAGCTGTTCTCTTGGAGGCTAGCTGTTACTCCAGTCTTTGTGTTGAACTAATCAGCAGCTAGCTGTAGCTTCATTTTCACTGTACAAACAAGAGTGAAATTGATTGTTGTCTGAAATATTCTATAATCCCAATACGATTAACTTTTGTAGCAGCATTTGATTGTTTTGTCTAGCCCCTGTATTACACATTAATCATATTCTCATCAAATGATTAGGTTTTATTTTGCTAAGAGAGTTTTAGAAGAGTATTACATTTCAAATATTTGGAGACGAGCCACAGAGCCAAATCTAGTTTTTCTTCACCAGCTGACATCATGAATAATAAGCAATGTGTGAAAGTTTGCACATCAGCCCTCCCTCATTGTGTCTTCTTCTTACATGCAAATTCATTCATTCAGCCCTCAAATTCATCACTTGTCTCTACTGGCATGCCATCTGCTTGTACGGCACATAGACAACTTCAAATCATGATGTTTCACACACTATAGCGGCAAGATCTTGAACTGTGAAATTCAATTGTACCTCCTCACACCTCAGCTGCATATTTTACACCACTTACACAACCTGTTTATTTGTTCAAGAGATGCTTCTGTGCTGCCTGTCTGGTAAACATGTTCTTTGGGACCATATTTAATGTTCTTTTTACCATATATTTTTAATTACAGTTGATATTTGCAGAATTGTATCGCCCTGTGAAAGATGACTGAATCATCCAAAAGCCCAGTGGCATCGAGGGACTGTACATTAGCTCTGCTCACCTGGACCGTTTTTGACAGGGCTGAAGAAATACACTGAAATAAATCAGATGTTTAGTCGGCATGCACGGCAGCCTTCTGCAGCTCCAAAGGGCAGCCATCCATGATTCATAATCTATATTTCATAAAAGACATTCGATCCTGGTTGGCTCCGGGAGAAAACATTTTTCATCTCAATACCTCCCTCAGGAACAAATTGGAACGTCCAACTCAAAACAAAATGAACACAAGCACACACAGAGCTAAACAGTGGTACTAGGATTTACTGCACTAATAAAAGCAGGTTTAGAAGAAAACAACTGAACAAACATTAAGCAAGTGCACAAATGTAATGTCTGTTTATTATAATAACAGAAAAGACTGGAGCTTTTCTCATTACACGATAAGACGGGTGCTTTTCTGGTTAAAACACGTGGATTATGTGCACAACAGCCAAATGAAGCTCAGCGCAAGTTCAACCAGGAAGACCGTCTTTACTCATTCACGTATTTCTATTCCCATGTTACTACTCTCTCTCCTCTCAATAAGTGACCGGGGGCGTCACTCTTCAGCTTAACCAATCACTTCGCTCTATTCCCAAGAGCCTATCATAGCGCTCTGTCAAACCTTTTAAGTCTGCTTTCCCCCATCTGACAGCTGTCATTTCAGGTGACTCTACGCAACCCTCCTCCACCCCTTTTCACCTCCCGTCCTTCTGAATCCAGGGTCAAGCTAAGCCCCTCCTCTTTAGACCGACCCAACTATCCATTCACCACCACCAGTATCTAGACCCCAGGGGGGTTTCATCGGATCGGTTCTACCTTCCCGAATGATACTTCCTGCACAACGGGGCCTAATCGCCAAAACTACCATTGCATTCATTTGTGCATCTGCGCAATAAATATGTATTATTACATCAAAACCGTCTCTCCTGATTGAATTTATTGATGTCATCTAGGAATGTATTTGTCATGCAAAAAGCGCCACTGCACATTCCTTCCAACAAAGGACCATCCTTCAAAAAAGGGCACCAATTTGTAGACCTTTGTAAAAACTAGCAAGAGATCTGTATGTGTTTTCAGAGTAAAGAGTCTCTTATGTTCTGCCTGAGCACAGTGACTTTGTCTTCCAGAGAAAAGCATTTTGAATATAAATTGGATGTGGTGCAAACAACAAATAAATCATTTAATGTTTTGATATTTTTAGCGTATCGCACACAATGGAAGAATACAAAATAAAGGTCTAACACATTTGCATCAACAGTTTTTTTAATTCAAGTTTGTACCACAAACACTTGAATGAACAGAAGAAGAAACACTCAGCTAGTACTTTAATAATACAAATGTGGGAAAAATGTTCCCACTCACTCATATACACATAGTATAAACAGCTACTGTCATGAGGTTAGCCATTTCAATGATTTGTCTGCCACCACAGTGGAAAGTAATTGTAGCGAATAGTCAATTGTAAATGAATAGTACAAAACAGTTTTTAGTTAGAATTTACTAAAAAAAGTAAATGTCTGTGTAACATTCAATACCATTACATGGTAATATTTGATTTTCATTAAACATGTCATAGTACCTATTTCAATACTGAGCATTGCGTTACTTATAATGTATATTGGAAGCACACATTCACATACTACACTGCTGTAAGGAAAGAAATCCACCACATTTGAAAGTTTTCTGAATTAAATAACAAAGCAAAAGAGAAAAAAAAAGATAAGAGGGTATATTTATATTTAGCTGAAAAAGTAATTTTTTGCTCGATCCACAGTTTATGTAAAGTTAATGGAGTAACATCAGCAGTGCTATGTTGAGTGAAATACCTACAACTTCTGGGTTCATTTATTCTTTACATATATCCATTTTGATGGTCATACAAACAATTTAAGCATTTTAGTATCCACATTTTCACATACAAATGTTTACAATCAACTCCATTGTTGTTCAATATCTAGGGCCCCGTGGGTGAAAAAGTACATTTCAAGTTTAAGATTCAGAAAAGTATAATAAAATAAGAATTGAAAGGAAAACTACCTATCCAATCACACTTTGTTTGGACTTACAATGAGCAACGTTATGCATAGCAGTGGTTTCATACTAAAGTGCATCCTCCATATGACGAGACAGGAGCAGGTCAATACCACGAGTCATGGGTCAAAGTTCAAAGTTCAGTTCAACGTGTAAGGTAAAAGTCTTAGCTTGCTCTGTTAGATCTCTTTTGCTTTCACAGTACACATACCGTGTCAATGCAAGCTTTTTCTCGGAGGTGTATCTTAATTTGTGTTTAACTTGCCTTTCTTTGGCTTGATGTGCTACAGTAAGATTATAGAAAATGAATGACTGACAGTAGCAGACTAGCTCATGCTGCTGTGTCTCTGTCCATGCGAGCTGCCGCTGCCTCTCTTGCTCTGCGCTGGCAGCCTGCTCATCTTCTCCTTCAGGCCCTTCAGGCTGTACAACCTGCTAATAGTGACGCTAAATGGATTCTTTCCTTCCTCCTGCGGTGATCCAGCCTGGTTCTGGGTCTGAGAATGAAGCGGCGCCTCTCTGTTAGACTGCTGTGGGAGGAGAAAAGAGCCCTGGGGTTTTGGGTAAGGGGATGGATTCTGCGTCTGTCCAGCTCTCGTTCTGTCCTGCACTGCTGGAGGCTGTCGAGAGAAGAACCTCTGCTGGCTTTGGGAGACTTCGGCCTGCCTAGTTGCTGGCCCGACAGCACCACCTTTCAGAGGAGGAGGCAGTCTGGATGGCGGACTACGAGGAAAGAAGGCGTAATCAGGGAGCACGTTGCTTTCTGCCTGGTTCTGCTGGCGGCTGGGATGAGGCCCCATAGCCCAGTTGGGCGAGAGGACTCGAGAGGGTCTCGATGGTCGGTAGGAGGAGAACGCCTCGCTGGCCTGCTGCCGTCCTCGTGGAGATTTGTGAGAAGTATGCGAAAGCTAGGAAAGACAAGGAAAATGGAGATGAGAATACCTTTATGTATAATGGAGGTATCAAAACATTGAACTACGTTTTTTTGCAGGAGCAGAGCAACATCTCAACCACACCTCTAATCACCTGCTAAGCTACTTATATCTGGCCAACACATAAAGCCTTGTTGGCCTCCAAATTCAACACCGGAACTCATTGTCCCTTCCTATCTCATCTAAACACAAATCCTTGTATAACTCTCTTCCTTCATCCCTCCCTCTCCTCATCCCTTCCACCCTTTATCCTTCCCTCTCTACATCCCTTCACCATCCCTCTCTACATCCCTTCTGACATCCCTTTATCTCTCCCAACATCCCTTCACCATCCCTCTCTACATCCCTTCATCTCTCCCTCCCTACATCCCTTCAAGCCTTCAACACTCCCTTCCTAAATCCCTTTATCCAATATTCCCTACATCCCTTCCTCCCTCCCTCCACCATCCCTTCCTTCCTACATCCCTTATCTCTTCAGGGTTTCCCACACAAATACTTTACTTTGGCGGGACGCCCAGGTATATTAACATCCGCCAAAGTATATTTCGCGAGTCCGTGAGCACGACGCTATCTGCGATCGATTACCTAGGCCTACCCCTCCTGTACCTGTTCGCACTGCTATCGCGTGAAGGATCTTCTTCATGCGCTCCACAGTAACTCCGCTGCGAGGCTCCGGCGAACAGTTCATGAGCGTGCTCCACTAGCACCCCCACCCCCCCGTTGATGAGCGTTCTCCACTAGCATCCCCCCCCCCCCGTTCTCGGCTAACACCACAAGTAGATTTCAGATCTGTGGGAAACACTGCTCTTTCTATATGATATGGTGTATAGTTTTTGTCCCATTCTAGGTATTGTCGGGGGGCTCATATTCAGATCAGAAACACGTAAATGGAATTGTTGCAAATGGAATTGTTGCAAATGGAAAAGATAAGTACTTCGGTGCAAATGTAAGATATGTTTTAATGTCCCTCTTGTTCATATTACATGACAGTTCACAGTTAAAACATGCCAGCAACACCTCTCTGACTTGAAAGGACTATTGTTAGATGAAAAGCGTGGTCTCAGGTCAGTGGTGAGTGAATGTGAAACTATCAATTTTTTACTGATTCATCAATATTGCATCAGTGTGAGCGCGTGCTGCCCTTCATTAAAAGTATGTCACTTTAATTCACACACAGTCTCCTTGTTCAATAATGAACAAGTGTCGTGTGTTTGAAGTTAGTGGTGCATCACACACACACACACACACACACACACACACACACACACACACACACACACACACACACACACACACACACACACACACACACACACACACACACACACACACACACACACACACACACACACACACACACACACACACACACACACACACACACACACACACACACACACACACACACACACACACACACACACACACACACACACACACACACACACACACACACACACACACACACACACACACACACACACACACACACACACACACACACACACACACACACACACACACACACACACACACACACACACACACACACACACACACACACACACACACACACACACACACACACACACACACAGAGATAGTTAGAAAGATGGATTACATTTAATTTGTATAAACCAACAGCTGATTTAGTATTAGTCTGATTAGCATGTTAAATTAATTTGGGTTAAGGGAGTATAAGTAATTGATGATTTAATAATAGCAATACCATGTTAATGTTCAAGGTGATTTTATTAAGGGTTAGGGATAAGATCATTAGAAGAAAATGCTTTTGAAACAGGATTGATTAGTTTAAAAATTAGGATCTCAGATATTGTTTTAATGCAAGTCATCAACTGTGGAAGCTTCATTGTGTTAGTTAGTTACAATTTCTTACACAAATCATTTAATTATAGTCACATATCAGAGACTATTGTAATGCTCAATACACCAGAAAATACAGGCATACAAATATAGATAGGCTTAAGGGTAAATGGAAATTTGAATTATTAGTGCTACTGAAGAAGACATTTCCAAAGTGGATTTTGCAAGACACTACAGGAGAATAGGGTAAAATGATTCTAGTCTAAAACTACTTTCACTACCACCGGTTAGATGTGCGGCACGTCCCTCGAAAACTTGGTTTAGCTGTGCTTACCTTTTATGTGACTGGTGTTCGCTGAGTGGTTAAGAAAATTAAAAAGTACACATTATTTAGGTTAATAACCTTCACATTAGCTTTAAAATTATAATTTGTTGTGTGGTGAGGACATTTGTTGTGGAATTTAGAGAATAAATCACCCTTCGCCTTACTGTACGCCATACCTTTTGTCCGTCAGTCGCCCGAGGTCTGCCCATCCTCTCCACGCTGTCCCCGGCCTTCTCCGTGTCCGGTCTCTCTTTCGTGGGTTGAATGTCACCGGTGGATGATCGCTTTCGCTCTAAACTTTCTGTTTCAGTGCTAGAGGTATACCTGTCTATAGTGCCTAATATACCAGCAGGAGAGTTTGAATTGATGTATACAGGACTGGTAGCATTAGCGTTATTTGTGTGTGCTAAGCTAATATGCTCCTCTGTCATTGTGTGGTTCAGGGAAGCTAATCGCTCCAAACCAGGCTCTTGGAAAGGGGAGTCGCAACATTCGTAAAACTCCTCTGAAGTGGTGGAGAGAGCGGAGTCTGTTCTTGGTGATAAATACCCGTCAGGTGTTGGCGTTCGAAAGTCTGGAGTGTATGCGCGAGAATCGGAGGTAGGCGTGCAAAAGTCTGGGGTGGGCGTACGTGGGAGAAATCCATCCGGGGTGGAACTGCGGGTCAGAGCCATGAGTGACTGCAATCCTCTCTCTGATGTCGGTGAAAGCAAGTCTGGCGAGTGTATTTCAGAGAGAAGTAATCGCAGGGGTTTCTCAGGTGTGTGTGTGCCTCCTGGTGCTTTAGAAGGGTTTTCTTGAATGTTGTTGTGAGTGTTATGTTTGGCCGTATCTGGCATACTGTCTGTGGGGCGTTCGGGTGTTACACTTGGATTACCTTGCTGATTGTGTGTGACTGTGTGTGTGCTATCACCAGCACTGTCTTTAAATATGTGTGTGGCAGAAATAGGAGTGTGTGTTGGTGCTTTTAAAGAGTCCACAGTATCTGATACATCGTTAACTTGTGCAGGTAACTCACTATACGATATTCTCCGTGGTACGTGTACTTTTGCAAGGTATGTTTTGCATTCTGTCACATTCTCAGTTTTTTCGTTTGTCACTCCAGAAACATCCATTGAAACTTGTTCTGGGGCCTTAATCTCCTTCTTTACTGTTGCAACACTATCTTTCTGTGGGGTTAGTTTGACATCCATTGACACCAAAGTCTTGGGCTTGACACTTTTTGGAATGACTTCTTGAGTAATCACATTCTCTACTTTTGTTATCAAAACATCTGACTTGGTTTTGTTTCCGGCTATCAATTGCATTCCTGCTCTGTCATCGCCTCCAACTGCTTTCTCATTGTTTGTATTTTGGGAAGTACCACTCTGCTTTTGTTGTGGTGCTTCTACCATATTTAAAATGTCCTTTGCCATTTTCTGCGCCCCTACCTCGCCTTCGCTGTTGTTCTGCAGTTCTGGGACTGTCTCAGCAACTTTTTGAGGCAATGTTGTCACCGTAGTTGCTACAGCAGGCACATTTATGACCTTTTCTGGCGCTGTGCTGGTCCCAGCCATTTGGACAACACTGACCTCCAGGATTTTCTGGCCTTTGTCGGTGACGTCGCCCTTGATAACCAGATGGACAGTACGAGGTTTAGGAATGGGTGGTGTTGAAGTCTCAGATGGGGATATTGGGGACAAAGGGAGGGCAGGAGGGGGAATGGAAGAAGAGCTAATGGAAGACTTGGGACTCTTGCTTGTAGTGATGGAGACGTGACTGTTTTCAGAGAGGGGGGTGGAGCTGACAGACTGTGGGGAAGACTTGTGGCTGTTGATGGTGGGAGTCTGGATGATAGGGGTCATTTCAGAGGAGTTTTGTGACTGCGTGTGATCAGCCTGCCATTGTGAGTCCATATGTGGCAGCACTGTCTTTGTTTGTGGGTGCGGCTCTGTGTTCCCTTCAGTGGGACTATGCAGGTGTGAGTCTTGTGTACAGCTCGCCTTCAGGGCTTGTTTCCTGCTCACAACCTCCTGTTGTGTGTTTAAAATACTGTCAACTTCTGGTTTAGTGTTTGATTCAGAAAGGGTGGTGACAGTTTGTGTGGTTTGTGAAGACCCCTTAGAGTTATGAGTGGATGCTTTGCTTCTGGATTGGGGAGGAGTGTGTGCATTGAGGTGAGGTGTGTTGTTGTGGCCTGCATCTTGTTTGGGGAAGGTATTAGAATGCTGTTTATTCTCAGTGTTGGGAGTGGTCGTAGTGTCTTTGTTGGACTCACACTGTGGTCCGGATGCAGGTAATTTCTTGACAGGTTCCTCTGTTTTGCTTTTGATCTCATTAGGACCTTTGTTAGTTTTAGTTTGCTGGGCTACACCTACCACCACCTCTTTAGTCTTGGTTTTATCTTGTGCTGGTTGGAGTTCATTCACCTCCTTCCGTTTAGTCGTAAAGTCTCTTGGCTTAGCGACGTCGGGCAGAGTTTCTTTTGGCCTACTGAAGGGACTGCTGAACCTGACTGCTTGGCTGGTTTCATACATCTCCGACCTCTGTAGATGGACCTGGTTTTGTTTTTTGTTATCACGAATGTTAATGAACCCGATTACATCACTGGCCGGGTCGGGCTCTGGCCAGGTGGGCAGGTATGACATCATGCACACTTTCTCTAGATCTATGAGTCCAGGGTGGATGGGCGGACCCTCCTGTGTAGATTCTTTATTAGCCCCTTTCCCCCCATGCTTCTTGGTTCCCTGGTTCTTGGAGTCCTCTGGATTGTTGGTCTTTGGAGGAGGAGTGGAGTGTGGGTTGCCCAAAGCAACATATTTGGCACTGTACAGTTTCCTAACCATTTCAGCAGAAGGAGGGACGACTGCGGCCGGCGCTGGGATGGGCTCCGCTTCAGGTTCAGGCTCGATGGCGTCCTTACGGAGGTCTACTGAGTTGGAGGTTGCGTAGAGGACTCGAAACAGCTTGTCAAAGGACTCCACTGCCTGGCCTGTAACTACGGTGATGAGATTTCTGTCCAGCCTCGATGCAGACCAAGTGAAACTACAGAACATACAACAGATACAAAGTTAGTCTACCTCTAAGCACAACAAGATATTAAATGTTGGCAAAATACCAATGACTGAACTATCCATTCATTTAGAGACTGCACTGTGCATGCATTTATGTCTCTTGTGCATTGGATACATTTAAAACCTGTTGATCTTGCTTGTAGAGATAATGCTACCAAACACTAACAGTACATTCTTTATTCACATTTCACGCTAGGCTCAAAGACACAAAGAGAGGTGGAGCGCACATAGATAATCTGTTTCTTTCTTTGTCTATATTTATCTCTTTGAAAAATGCTCACACACACACATTCACACATACACACACTCTAAGTGCACTGACCTGTAAGACCCAGACACAGCTTTGTCTCCATCGATGAACATGAATCTGTGTCCCATTCGCCCTCTGATCTTAGTGCAGGACCGGGTGTAGAACTCTGCTCCATCTGTGCAGCGTACCCTGAGGTTCTGTAACACGCACATACATGCAAAGAAGATGAATATAATCTTCTCCAAATTCAGAGCTATTTTGTGACCTGTGACCTGCATGATGTAATGGTTACACAACAATGACAGGGACCAATTCATCTTCCATTAATGGGTCAGATTATGCAAATGTGTAAGGTTCATACATGTATTTTGGTGTTAATGGAACATGTTTACATGCTTTACGTTAAAAAAACACAACATATTTCTCATATTGTCTGTATGAATAAACATGCATTTGCTCTCTATCTGATTTGTTTTGTTTAAGCCCAGCTGCAGGAAAAAAAGCCTAATCTGCTCGGATTGGCGTGCGGGAAAAGTATGGCACACCTTTGCCAAGGTAGTTCTCAACACGTTTAGATACACAAATGGGGAGAGTGTATTTGAATGAGCCTGAATGGGACATAGGAAGTAAGAAAGCTGACTGGGTTGTCCTTGTTATCAAATTGACGGTTGGTAGGCAATCTAGATAGCAAAATGTATGTGCACAAGCATTGAAAAAGCGTTTATTTGAATGATATTTCCCGATTAAGTTAAGGAAGTAGACTACAGATGGGATCACGCCAGCCACAACACCAAACCGGACAGACCTTGGTACAGAGGCCTTCTTCAGATGTTAACATTAACTAGAGTGCGTGATGTCACAGCTAGAGTGTAGGAAATCTTGAAATTTGCCTTCATATTTATTTTTTAAACTGCCATAATTCCCAAACCCTACATTCCTGAGACATAATTTTTCATGACAAACGTAGGAAAACATCTCGTAGCTTGAAAAATGACAAATAATTAAGCAAAAATAATTAAACAAAATGCCTCTTGAGTAGGGATGGGTATCGTTAAGGTTTTAACGGTACTACTACTTTTATCGATACCGCTTATCGGTCCGGTCTTTTAACAGTACTCTTATCGGTTCTTTTGGAGAGAAAAATGAGGTAAACTAACTATATGTTGTATGTCAGGGACTACGGATGGAAATTAGCTCAAAGCTAAAATCCGGCATATTTACACTTGAAGCATTATTTGTCTAAAGTGTTCATTAATGTGCATTGTCCCTATTCAAATAAACAATTAAATGAAAATGAACAAATTGTGAACAAAACTAACATTGCTTTTTATTTAAATGAAATACATAATATTTCACATCAACAGAAACAACAACGTTTTAACAAATCATATTAAATAATCTGATGACAGAACTGTGAACAGAATGGCTGAAACTTTAACAAACTAAATAACTCAGTTCCCTCTAATCATTAACCCATGTTTGAATCATTGAGTTAGCTCCGTGTGTTGCTGCTAGCATACATAATATACCTGACGTGGAAACGTTACTCGTGGATGGGGCTACAGAGCTACTAGAGAGACAGTCGAACCCGGTGCATTTCTCCGTCTGAACGTGGTGCACTTTTGCAAGATGTTTAGACAAATTGCTCGTGTTACCGCCCTGACATGCTAAATTCTTATTGCACTTTAGGCAACGAGCGAGACGGGTAACGTTTAACCACACCTCGGAGCGCGTTCTCTCCGCCATCTCCTCCGTGTGTGTGTGTTGCTGCATGTAGCAGCTGCGTGTGTGTAAACTGCCCCGCCCCCTCGCACACAGACGGGGGAGAGAGATCTCTCGTCTGGATTGGAGAGATCGAAAATACAAAAAATTACGCATTTTGCAGTCTTTTTGCGTATTAGAAACGGAGTTGGCGACACTAAAACTGCAATATAATGTTTGTGTAGCAATAATACACATGACATATTTTTTAGATGTCTCCAGTACCGATAAAAAGACCGATAACGTCGGAGCTTAACGGTACCACGGTCTTTAATAATTCAGCCCCGGGGCCCGTTTAATACCGGGGCTCGGTACCCATCCCTACTCTTGAGGGCATGAAGTGACAAAAACTTTCAACATGTCTCCATTAAAACCCATTGTAATTTCAGGCTGATATTTCCTCACAGCAGCAGCCGCACACCTTTAGTTAATCTGCCAAAAAGGCCACATTATTGACCCGAAAGTACACAAAAAGCACACTTCAGATAGTGAAGGTCCTTGAGATGCTTCACGCTTTGAAATTTCACCGATATCTGTTACGGTTCTTCAACAAAACGTTCACATGTAAGAGGTTTATCTCTCATTCAGAACAATGGAAACCTTTGATCTCTGGACACCTCGTTAGCTCAAATATAAACACCTGTGTCATGGAACACGAAGATGTCATAACTCCAACTGACATGCTCAGAGCAGCAGACTTCAGATAATGGTTAATGGTCCTGCCCTCAACAGCTCTACGTCAATTATGGGGTGTCATCATATGCCGTTTCCATGGAAACGAATCCCTCGCCATAAAAGATGATGTCGCTATACATTAACTCCTATGAAAATGTTCAAAAAGTGCTCAAACTTTACGTGTGCTAACAGTCCAGCCGTGAAGACATCTACGGGACAGTTTTGAGATTTCTTCAAATGCCGTTGCCATGGCAACACAATGCTCGCCATGAAACACGGTTTTCTCATAACTTCAGTGAAAATGCTCCAAACGGCCCAAAACTTCACAGGTTTGGTAATGATGCAGCCATCAACGCATCTAAGCGTATTATGGGGTGTCATCAAATGCCGTTGCCATGGCGACAGATCATTCACCATCAAGTTAGTTCAACATTTTGCAGTTCAAATATTCTGCTGCTTTTCCAAGCCTTTTTACTTTATTTTCTTCTCTCATCACACATTCAAGCCCCCAGTGTTCATGTATCATTTCAATCTAAATTCTTCACTTTCTTCTTACACATTACATTTCAGCATAGCAATTCAGCGTCAGCTTTTCAGCATAAAGCATTCCCACTAGCAATTTCTTCAGGAATTGCATTCTCTAGTTCAAACTGCAATTAGCACATTCAAAGTAAGTACTGTGATTAAATATTACACAACCAACAATAATATAATTTCAATTGATCCTAATGTAATCTATGTCTTGTCTTTACTTGACTTTAGTGATATTATCTCGGTCGTTGTTGGAACTTGTGTTTTGCTCATCTCCGTCTGAAAAACACACCATGTTTACTGTAAGCAATTCTTCTGTATCGGGATTCCCTCAGATTCAAAGCTGGTGTCCCTCAGGGCTCAGTTCTCTGTCCACTTTTGTTTCACACGCGTGACTGTGTAGCTGTAAAAAGCAATATATTAAATGAGGGCTAACACTTAACCAATCGTTATGATAATAAATGGGTGGTACAGTTTATGTACCTGCAATCATAAAAGACTGTAATAATGTTTCAGATAAGAGATTACACATGAAAGGAACCTCGAACACTTTCTCGGTTCAATCGCTCTGACTCACTTTGTTTCTTCTTTCCTATCTTCTTTTATTTCTTAAGAACAGATGTGTTTACCAACATCTGTCCGACATTAAATATGAAAACTGCATCCTAATTCTGTGAGAGATATGCAGACCTTTGTTTCCCATAATCCATTGTTGAACAGGTGTTTAGATTATGTTAGTGATCAGTAAATGGTCCATATAGCAGTACTGAATGGTGTAAATAATATATTTTAAATATGGGGTCAAATAAAAATGATTGCATCATAGCTTCAGCTTTTGCTTTCTGTCTGACTTTTCCCTGTGTTTTTTTTTAAATATCTGTTGTAATTTATTGTCTTTTATTGTGATTGTAGAAATGTGTTTTTATGTGACTGTAGTTATTACATGTACAGCACTTTGGCCCGACCAAAAATCGCTTTTAAATGTGCTTTATAAATAAACTTTGATTTGATTTGATTTGATTTGACATGGTTTGGTAGTACATGTTCAGCTCTTTGTACGCTGATTGAGCTCTCTTTCCTGGTGATAGATTGAAACATTTTGACTTACCATACCACTTTGGGTAGTTTAGATTTAACTATCTTGTTTTCGGGAAAGCCATAAGTTCCTTTGAAAAGACACAGCTTAATGAGTCACGTCGGTGTCTAGGGCCAGGTCCTGAACTGAAAAGCAGCCAAATAATTGTACAGTTATCCTGATGCAGCAGATTATTCCTGGTATGGCATTGCTCACAGTAAAAACACTCCACCCTACTTTGGTCCCACCCTTGACTCTCTCTTCCCCGCAGTACATTCCTTTTACCAACTGATTAGATCAAATCAGCAACTCGTCGTTGTTGGAACATGTGTTTCGCTCATCTCCGTCTGAAAAACACACCATGTTTACTGTAAGCAATTCTTCTGTATCGGGATTCCCTCAGATTCAAAGCTGGTGTCCCTCAGGGCTCAGTTCTCTGTCCACTTTTGTTTTTTTACTCTGAAAGGCCTACACACGTGACTGTGTAGCTGTAAAGAAATATATTAAATGAGGGCTAACACTTAACCAATCGTTATGATAATAAATGGGTGGTACAGTTTATATACCTGCAATCATAAAAGACTGTAATAATGTTTCAGATAAGAGATTACACATGAAAGGAACCTCGAACACTTTCTCGGTTCAATCGCTCTGACTCACTTTGTGTTTCTTTGTTTCACTCCACCCTACTTTGGTCCAACCCTTGACTCTCTCTTCCCCGCAGTACATTCCTTTTACCAACTGATAGATAAAATCAGCAACTTGCATTTCTTTGTGTATTTAACTCTCTAAACTCTAGATTATGAGTGCTTAAGATGTCCTATAAAGAATGTTGTGTAAAAGCACAACCAACGTATTAAATTGCAAAGCAAACATAGCTCTGCATAACACCAGAACCAACTGAAAAACAGTGGCAAGGAGGCGTGGCTTAATGAAAATGCAAGTGGGCATGCTTTCTCGTCCCAATGATGTTGCCGGGAGATCCAGAGAAGATGTAGGGAGTTTTATATTCAAACGTTAGGCCAATTTGGCTTCATGCACCACTGAGCAACTTTCATGGGAATGAATGGGGCCCTGCTTTCAATGCTGTATCCAGTTCTCTTTGTACATCCATGCCAGAGGGCGTGGGAGAGAATAATCTGGCACCTTTTTACCTATACACATATATATCTTGCCACATATCGGCACTTCCTACTATCCTCTCTATTCTATCCTCCACCTACTCCCTCTTGTCACTTATAGTAACAGTAAAACACCTGTCTTCTACTCTTTCTGTCAACCCTCATCTTAATAAGGCAGAGCAGACCGAAGACCTGCGACAGTGGTTTCTGTCAGAAAGGTACAGGATCATTTAAATGACAGATACCGCCACAGACACAGAATATGACCAGGATATATGAACACATAACATCGCTGTGGTTTTGAAGTATGCAGCTGTCAAACACACCTCACTGTGCTCAATCTAAACACATGATTTATTTGTTCAAACACAAAGCATTGTGAACAAGTGAATGATACTGTGTCTTAAATAAGTAATAAATCTGTCTTATTTAATGATATTCGCTTTGACAACTAGACTGTATTTCTGCAACTACCATGCCTTAGCGGTAAAGCTGTGTTACACTATAACAGTATATTGTACAAAATATGAAACCATGCATGAAACGAGTAGTTGTATGTGCTGAATTTGAGCCAATGGTTTATTTCAGGGATCAAACATCAGACTTAATTAAATCTAGGTTTTTAGGCTGAGTGCACTGTGGGCATTTCAGAAAGCAAGCAGTTGCAATGAGAATAAAACAGGGAGAGAACAGCCATCCAGTTAAGCTAAAATAAGACATTAATTTGCCATGTGTAATTGTCATATGTTTATGTTTAGAAATCACAAACTGCCACATGAGACTGTGAAAATGTCTGCTGTTTTGCTTATAATCCAGATACAGATGGTACTTTAAGGCAGTCAAGCTGTTACTGCATTTGCGATTCACTTAAATTCCTCCAAGGCATACACTGGCAGTGAAGAGACAGAGAGTGAGTGTCTGTGTGTGTGTGTGTGTGTGTGTGTGTGTGTGTGTGTGTGTGTGTGTGTGTGTGTGTGTGTGTGTGTGTGTTTGTTCTTCATTGTTTGACTTCTTCCTGCCAAATTATGATCTAAACCAGTGTATACCTTAACAGTAAATACCACTAGGAACATAATTAGTTAAACACATTGTAAGCCTTTGTGGAAAATGCCCAACCTTGCTTATACTGTACAGGGTTCATACACTTTTTCACCAATGATTTTCAATGACTCTTCCATGACTTCTCCATGACCTTTACCTAAGTTTCCATGACCAAAATAATTACTCTTTCTCAGCGGTACCACTGAAAATGGTTTATTTTAACATGGAACAGGAAAATAAGGTCTGCATATGAAACATGTTGTGCCTATCTAAAGCAAATCAAATAGTAGGCTTACTAGCTTCTACACGCTAAAGCAACTCAAATCTCTCACCAGCAAAATACCTCGACAGTTAAATGCCATTTTACATTTCATTACTATACGATACAGTATTTATTATCACTATAGTATTACTATTTCGGCGATTAGATAAAATATAAATTATATTTGATGCAACTTTAGTTACATTTCCATGACTTTTCCAAAACTTTGGGAAAAATATTGTTTTCCATAACTTTTCCAGGGCCTGGAATTTGCATTTTGAATTTCCATGACTTTTCCAGGTTTTTAATGACCGTAAGAACCCTGACTGTAAGTTAGATAATTGAAATGATCGCCCCATGGAAAGGAGGACAAACGCACCCGCTAGTAAATACACAAATTGCAACGTTAGATGCTAAAAGGCTTATCATGTACAGAGCAGCAATTACGTGTACAAATAAAACAATTGTGCTAGTCACGTGTCTGGGAAGATTTCAATGTTCCTAACAAGCTGACTCAAATAATATACTTTATAATAAGCTTTAAAACAGTTGATAGGAGGGCTATAGGAAGAATGACATCAGCATTAAATAAAAACCAAACAAGGAACTCTTTGTAAACATACCAATATACATAGAGACTTTACTCCTGTTCTTAAAAGAGTCTAGTAAATACCGGCTGGAGGAAACACTACAGAGATATTCTTACAGGCTTACTGGCAGCTACATTAAAAGATTCCATTCTCAGGAGAACAATTCACTGGAGATGGACAGCTGTACTTTCCCTTTAACTTAAGTCTACGTGTCTGTACATGACCAAATGTGTGTTCTAACTTTTTTCATGGTAGCCGGCCAATTATGGAATGAAACAAACACCCAAGGTAGACACAAGGAGGTAAAAGATTCATATGATACAGTGCCAGCTGGTTGTTATTTGAGCCTTTGTGTGAGTGCGTGTGTGTGAGAAAATGATAGAGGGCATGTGCTTTCACTTATCCATGCATAACGAAAACCTCTTGACTTCAATTGCCTCTCTTTTCTTCATAATATCAATTTTACTTTTTGTGTTCAACAACAGTGCCTTACAGTCTCATAATGACTTGATCATTTTCTGCATTACTGAACATCTGGAAATTCCCCCCTGTGATCAAAGAGCAAAGATTACTTCCGCTTTAGTGACACATTTACACTGAATGAAACTATGAGATTTTATCCTAACAGAATAGATAATTGACTCAAATGTTCTGTTAGCCTTTTATTCTGGTCATCATATTGGTTAGTCAGTTGACGAGGTGGTCTAGAGCAATATGTGTCAAGATTGTCATACCATTTGTCAAAAACACAAATGAATTTTACGTAGCACACATTGGCTCCCAATAATAATAATGGGGGATTTGTTTTAAAGAGGCCCTATTATGCTTTATTGGGTTTTCCCCTTCCTGTAGTGTGTTATTGTTTTTTGTGCATGTAAATGGTCTGCAAAGGCTAACATCCCTCACAACCCCGCCCCACCCCTGCCTGAAAGGCCTCGATTGGACTCGATTGCTTACTTCCGTATCTTAATGACATCACTATAACACTCACATTCCTATTGGCTAGCGCTCCAACTGTTGGCTAAGGGGTGGGACATCTGTAAGCGGTTGACCAATCACAACAGAGCCGACCAGCAAACCAATCAGAGCAGACTGGGCTCTGGTTTCAGACAGAGGGTGAAAAGAGGTGCTGCAGCACAGGCAGTCTGAGAAAAATAAAGAGCTTTTTGAACATTAAAGCATGTAAACATGTCAGAGTAGAGGCACGAAATACAAATATAAACCTGAAAATGAGCATAATATGTCCTCTTTAAATTCTAGCTACAACTAATCCTTACTCTTTGATGCTTAACATCAGACTGGTGCTGACTCACCTTGAGGTGTCCGGCATGCATTTGTGCCCTCTGACACATGGACCGGAAATGAGGTAGTGTTGAGCTTTCCAAAAGGATGTAGACAGAAACCTTCCTCTTGAAACCAGCATCAAGCAAATCCCTGAAGATGTCAACATCAGTAAACACATCCATCACTACTGCTATAACCTGGAGGCAAAAACACACAACACCTGCATCACACACACTGGAAAATACTCAAAAATACATTGTTTATGCATGAAAGTAAAGAAATACATGCACATACTTATAACTACGCAGCAAGATCAAGCCTCAGGCATAACTGTGAGGTTACTGAAAACATGACACATTGACTCTTTTGTGCCAAGACAAATAAGATTCAAGTTGTTTCACAGGTTTGACTAATTTATGATCACACAAATTATTAAAGGTCCCATGTCATGCTTTTCCGGTTATTACCCGTCCCCTTGTGTGTTATGTAGCTTTTTATGCATGTAAACCGTCTGCAAAATCACAGCTAGTGGAGCCTCGCAGATGGGGGTGCTGCAGCCCACTCAGCACCCCCCCCCCCTTCCCGCATCCATTCGCAATGTCTCGCTGTCTCACAGACCCCACGCAGCAACCAGGAAACGACACCAGTAACCCAGCTCAAACTGTCCGCTCCTCACAGCAGCGAGCCGCGCAACGTCCCGCAGACATCTGTCTGTCATTACTGGTGTCATTTTCTGGTTGCTAACGCCATTGTAACACATAATCACTGATGTTCCGCTGTAACGGTGGTGGACTCATCAGAACAGAGTGGGCGAGCTGACCAATCAGAGCACGCTGGGCTCATAGGGAGGGGGGGGCAGGAGCTCCAACAAGCCGTTTAGGACAGAGAGTGAATACACATACTATACAGAGATGCTGTATGAGAAACCAATGTGAGTTTGGAAAATTGCACAATGTAAATCTATTCTAGTATACCTCAACAATGGAATTATGATCAGTAGAAATGGCCATGACATGGGACCTTTAAGGTATAATTTAAGGGGAAGTTGTGCAGGTTCTCACAGCTCTCCGCTTATATGTTAATTTAGCCTGTCAGAAGCTTTTCAGTTCCCATAGGTTGGTGCATTCAAGGGACACATGTCTCTGAGAACAGCTGCCATGAAATAAAACATGTCACATTAAACTTGTGCCTTCAGATGAGTCAGCTGCTAGACAGACAGAAAAGCACACTCATATGCATCATCAACCTACGCAAAAAAAGCACATAATCATGCAAATATCCAACATAATCTTGCTCCCTTGTTACAGTGGCAGTACTTCTTTTAGTCCCTGATAAAGCAGCTTAATCAAGATGCACTTTACTCTTCACTGTCTCATGTTGTCTTCAGTCTGTACTCTGACCTCACACAGACTGATGTCATTGCTGCCCGTGTTAACACAATGTCAACGTTACAGTTTATCTTTTGAATGAGTACAGCAGGTCAGAGAAATAAGTGTAAAACAAAATCCCTTTTGACAACAATCTTTAATATGTAACATGTATGTGTTTCTACATATTTGCTCTGGTGTACCCTCTGAGTAGTACAGCTGAAATACACTGCAGAAAATACTACAAAATAGATAAACCATAAAGGAAATATGTGACACAGCGGTGTTTCTTATTGCACAGCCATTTACTATGTCAATGTTACAGTTATTTTTTAAAGGGTACAGCAAGTCAGAGTGTCAGCCAACATGCCAGACAGTCATGATGAGGCATAAGCAACAAAGAAGAGCACAAATAAACACATATAGAGAGGCACATATTGCCCAGCCTATATGTAAATACTAAAGATCTTAAACTAAACAGACAGTTTCATATTTTCCAATAACCCAAGGGAAGACAACCACAAATGAATATGCTTTAAATATTTGTATATAGCTTTGGAACTGTATGCGGAGAGTGTTAACTTTCAATTTGAGTAGTTTACTTTTATTTGAAAGTAAAAATTAAGGCATAAACAGACAGGACAATGCTTAAATACACCTATTCTGCCTTCCTTCCTTCCTTCTTTCTTTCTTTCTTTCTTTCTCCATAAAGCACTTTGGTCTGGACGTTTTAAAGTTCTTAACAAATAAAGCTGAATTGTATTAAATGGTATTCTTTTCTTTAATGTTTGTCTTCTTCTTTATAAGTGGCCCAACATACCTTTTGCGCCTGCGCAATCATTTTCCTGACGACCTCCTTGATGTGAGCCTGATCATCCAGGGGTGGCTGCGTGTACACGGCTGTGCGCGTGACCCCCCGGTAAGAAGCGCAGTCCGGCCAACCCAGGTCCATCTGCGGGATGGACCTATCCGACAACTCGGGCCAGTAGTGCAGAGACAGCGGGGACTGGTCGTCCTCGCCGTCCTCCGGGAAGATGTCCGTGCCCGGGTCATAGGGCTCCACCGTGTCCGCGAGAGAGTCCAACTCCAGGTCCGACAGGAAGCCGCGCAAGGTGCGAGCCTCCAGGTACTTAACAAACGCCTCGCGACCATCTCGAAGGAAAGCCTCGAGCGCGACCCGCTGGTCCTCGCTGTACAAAAACTCCGGTTTGGACTCGGTGGTCCGGAGGTTCACGTGGTTATCGTCCAGGCACTGTACCTGGGACAGAGCCATGTCTCAAAAACAAACACTACAAATCCAGTTTAGTTCCTCTTCCAAACTTCTCCAAACGTGTTGCATAAAAGTTCCCCTCTGTGGTCTAAACAGCTGAGTAGATAATCTCCAGACTTGTTGCACATAACTTCACGTAGTTCCCCCAGATTCCTTTGAGCGGCCATGGTGCGTTAACACTCGGCCATTGTCATCCCCACTTCCAAACGAAAGACTTGACGGGGCAGAGAGAGAGAGAGAGAGCGAGAGGCAGAGTGAGTGACACCCCGCTGAAGGCACCGCCCGACAGGTGTGACCCTGTCAGCAAAACACCCACACACAGAAGCATGCGCACCTTTGTCAGGTGACATGTACATATATCAAACATACCATCATCAGAGGTGAAAGTACTCAGATCTTGTACTTAAGTAAAAGTAGAAATACCAAAGTGTAGGAATACTCTGTTGGAAGTAAAAGTCCTGTATTCAAAATGTCACTCAAGTAAAAGTATAAAAGTATTGGCATCTAAATATATTTAAAGTATCAATAGTAAAAGTACTCATTAGATTGATACATTTCACAATCATATGTTTTGATTATAATGATTGATTTATTGATTTGTTTATCAAGCTGGTAAAGGAACACAATTTAATGACTTAATTTACTGCTTGGTAGCATGCACATTTAATCCAGATGTAATTTATTAGTAAGTAAGTCTTATTTAAGTGTTGATCATATTGTATGGTATAGATTATTGATAGATATCAATAGTCTATATCTGCAAAGCAACTAAAGATGTAATGTAGTGGAGTAAATGTACAATATTTGCCTCTGAATTGTAGTGGAGTAGAAATATAAATAAAAATGTTAATACTCAAGTCAAGTACAAATACCTCAAAATGGTACTTAAGTACAGTACTTGAGTAAATGTACTTAACACCACTGCATACCATGAAAGGAGAAAACGTTTTACATGTTTGAGTTTGACTGGATTATATAAAAATAAGTCATTATCAAAAGCAATCCCTCCCTTATTTAACAATTAAATCATTAGAGTGCCAGTCATCCAATGAGATGAGACATGTGAAAACCACAAGTAGATCATCCATGACTTTGCGGTTCTACCTGTTCTGTCATGTTTCTTAAAGCTCCTGCCAGCAAGACAGAGCCGCGAACCAAGATAAGAAGATAAGATGACATTAATGGAATCTAAAAACATTGCACGGAGAGAACAGACCATATTTCTTTCATTTTCTTAAAAATAACTTTGTGTTCACCCTCCAGTGGTGGAGAAAGCATTCAGATCATTTACTAATAACACACTGTAAAAATACTCTGGTACAAGTATAACTTTAAACTGCATTTAATGTGACTTAAGTAAATGTATGTACAAATAATCACGAAAAAGTACTTAAAGTAACTAAACATATATATTTATTTCTTATAAAAAAGGATTAAAACTATTTAAATAGATCTGTAAATAATTTCAGTGATTCATCACTCCAGCTGTTTTTTTAAATATTTTATTTTTTGTCTGCAAAAGTCCAGATTTTTAAAGTAACTCCTAACCAAATCTGTCAGATAAATGAAGTGGATTTAAGAGTATCAGTTCCCTGAGGTTTAGTCGGGCGGATGAATAAAGTACTATGAAAGTGATTGGCCTTTGAACTCTGTAGTATAAGTTTGTATTTAGTAGGAACTTAGGAACAGTGAGGAGCTTGAGCTTAATGCTTAATAATACTCAGTAAGTTAATTACAGTTAAATAGCTTCCCTTTGAATAGAAAGCGAAGAAAAAAGTCTCAAGAATCAAGCAGACATCGAACAAAACACGTAGTCTTCAGGTTACAACACACATTTTAATAACACTTTATTAACCCTAAACTGCTCCAAATGTACCTTGATTCTCAGTAAATTAAAGTCACATGCTGCAGCCTGCACTGGTCTCTATTGTGTGAGATGCAATTACATGTCATATTTTCTATTAAACAGTGGGAGGGAAAGAGATCACAGCAAAGGCTGAACAGTGACATGCCTATTACATTACAATAGTACAGTTTAATATTTGTATCACCTGCTGCTGTGTGACGTATTTATTGGTCATTAATATGAACATGTAATGTTTTACCCAGGTGACAGGCAACAGGAAAAACAATAGAAGAGTAGTCAGACCTTGTGGTAATTGTTTTTGCACTGACAAACAGAATAATGCCAACTCTCATATTTACAATGTTATTTCCAGCTCCAAAAGTGTTTTTCTATCATTTGGCTACTAGCTAACTTATCAATTAGTCTATCAACAGAAATATATTCACCAACTATCTTGATTTTAAGTAAGTTTTCATGCAAAAATGGCAGAAAATAGAAAATGTTTGCCTCTCAAATATGAAATGTCATAGATAAAGTTATATCATAGGAAAGAGGACAGATAACGCTCTTTTTCAGGTTCATATTTGTATTTTGTACCTCTACTGCGACATGTTTACATGCTTTAATGTTCAAAAAGGTCTTTATTTGCCTGTGCTGCAGCACCTCTTTCACCCTCTGTCTGAAACCAGAGCCCAGTCTGCTCTGATTGGTTAGCTGTTGTGATCAGTCAACCGCTTACAGATGACCTGCCTTTGCAGATAATTTACATGCACTAAAACCTAAAAAGCATGATAAGGCCGCTTTAGACTGAATATCTTTGGGTTTTTGACCTGTGACCTGTGACCCCAATTAAACGTCTCTATTTTTTAAATCATAATCCACATTTTAAAAGTAAGTATTTCATTTAGTTTTCTTCACATCAATGAATGAAATCCTTAGAAATAAACAAACAGTGTATTCAAAATAAAACAGTCCTCACAGCTTTGTGACCCTCAGGTGGGGCACCAGTGCATTTGAGGATAGAAGGAGCTGACAGAGCTTGGTCTTCCTGACATAACTTGAGGCACCCTTAAATATTTCAAGCTTCCTCTGTTCCTGTCTGTCTGGATGACGATGCTGATCGCTTGTTCAGGGAATCACTGGGTGACTCACCAGCTGTTCGACTGCCCATCTAATCTTTTGATTTACGGACTCGTTGATTGGCAGAGAAATGATTAATCGTCTCATAAAAATCTGCTTGTATCGTGAGTGTTGGGCTGGTTTTATGTATCTTTCCACTGTCAACAGCCGGGAGCAGTCAGTCAGTCAAACTGGTTTGGTTGTGTTTGCTTCTAACGCAATGAATGATGTATATCGTGGATGTCACACTTTACCTCTCCGCTCTTTAACTTTATATCGCTCATATAGTGACACCCTGCCCCTCCATCTTTCATTCGTATCATCTGCTTCTTCCTCCGTCTTATTTTTTTTCACCTTTTTAACATTTGCTTATCTCCACCCTGTCTCAAAACTCTGCCCCTGTTTATCTCACTTTCTGTTATTCTCCACTCTTGTGACAGCTTGTCGGTGACATTTGGTATTCTTATGCCGTCTCACTTCGAGTGTATGACACAAAATATGTCATCATAAATGTGTGTCTGTATCGCACACACACATGCTGCAGCCATTTATCAGCCACACACACTTCAAAGTGACTCAGCAGTTTTAAAAAAGAACAGTGGAAGAAAACAGCAGCTCTATTTTTGGTACACCTTAAACTCCTTTCTTCTCCTTCTCCGCCGCCGGATGCCGTTGGTTTTTAGTCTAACTGTCATTGGCAGGGCAGAGGTGACTCAGTGGGGATTAAATACGAGCTTTGCTAAAAATAAAAACATTAGAGGAGACAAAAGAGTGAAAGAAAAGAGAGTGGATGTAACGCTGTTTCCTACTTCTTTTTCAACATCACATCCTGGTGAGAGAAGTAGCGCTGGATTCCTCGCATAGCATCAGTCGACTGTCAAAGCACAAAGTGTTTAGCCTCATTGTCAGTGACATAGTGTGTGTGTGTGTGTGTGTGTGTGTGTGTGTGTGTGTGTGTGTGTGTGTGTGTGTGTGTGTGTGTGTGTGTGTGTGTGTGTGTGTGTGTGTGTGTGTGTGTGTGTGTGTGTGTGTGTGTGTGTGACTGTCATCAAGCGCTGTTCAGTCACACACACTTAAACACAGACGCCTGACTTCTTCTTGACAATTAGAATTAAATTCCAATGAGATCTCTCCTGGCATGCACACAAGATACAACGACATATTTATGAAGCAGGTTGTCTCACGACTATTCAAATACTATTGCCCTATCATTTTATAACATAGTTCTGTAACGCACCCTTTGATGGAAGTATATCAAGGGCTGCAAGGTTATTGTTTTACTTAATTTTATTGAATAATCATTACGTTTATAAACGGTTGGAAACTATTACATTCCTAGAGTTCGTAGAGCCTAGAGGTAAGGTCTACAAATTGCGATTTTATCCGACTAACCATAAAATTGCAGATGTTTAATTTGCAAATATGCAGAGTAGAGAGGAGCAAGAACCTGCTATTATTGATATGTTTGCTTTATAATTCACTTTAACCATTTGATTAAAGCAATAATAGCTGATACATTTTATGACACTGCGATTGATTAAAAATATATTTTTTAGCATATTTTATGCACAATTAACTGCAGTGTTTATTTATAACTTGCACCAGTCACATAACATCATGTCCTTTTTCAACAATTGCTATTTCAAAGGATGTAAATGTCATGGGACCGTACCGAATGCAAAGAAAACACATCATTCTTTGCGATTAACCTGCATTTCGGGGCCCGAAGTGTGAAATATCATAGCAAATGTCATGAAATTGCAATTTATACATGAAATGAATTTTTTTTTTTACATTAAATTGCAATCTGTGACTTAAAGGCAAGAAAAGGACAATATGGAAAACATTGCACAATGTGTCACACAGTTCAATTCAGCAACTTTAAAGCAGACAAACTGCATCAGCAAAGAGGAACAGTGACTCATATGCAGGGGTGTAATATAACAAAGACAACTAACTTAAGTATTTTTTAAATGCTTCTACTGACTAGTTCTGTTTTGTACTACTACTCCAATATATTTAGGCTCAAATATCATACATTTTACTCCACTACTATTATTTATCACTCCGAGTTACTAGTTACTTTAATAATAATAATACATTGATTTCAAAGCACCCGAGGACACCTCCATAAATCCATAAAATATTCTGAAAACTGTACAAAAGGCCAGTAACAGGGGACATGTAGCACTACAGTGAGTAGGCGGATCTGAACAGCTGGGTTTTTGAGGAGGGACTTGAATGCAGTGATTGTGTCAGACTGTCGGATGTGTTGGGGGGGAGTTTCAGAGTCTTGGAGCAGTGCAGCCAAAAGCCAGAGCACCCATGGTGACGAGGGGTGGGGTGGGGACGGTAAGTAGACCAGCCAGGGGGTTTAAGAGGTCGGCCAGATAGGTGGGGGCAAGGTTGTGGAGGGCTTTGAATGTGGGGAGGAGTTTTTTGTCCTCAATCCGGTGTTGTATAGAGAGCCAGTGCAGCCAAAAGCCAGAGCACCCATGGTGACGAGGGGTGGGGTGGGAACGGTAAGTAGACCAGCCAGGGGGTTTAAGAGGTCGGCCAGATAGGTGGGGGCAAGGTTGTGGAGGGCTTTGATTGTGGGGAGGAGGTTTTTGTCCTCAATCCGGTGTTGTATAGAGAGCCAGTGCAGTTGGATGGGGATGGGGGTGATGTGGTCAGAAGGCTTGGTGCGGGGGATGATCCGGGCAGAAGAGTTCTGAATGATTTGGACTTTATTTATATTGCAGTTTGATGGGAAGGCCAGAGAGGACAGCATTGCATTGCGTTAGCATTAATCATAACAACAACATAATGCAAATATGCTGCAGTACTACTACTGATATGATACCGTTCTACTTATCTACCCTGTATCATAACTAACATCGGCTCAACATTGATAAACTACAACGGTAAAACAATAGTAAATGTATTTATTGATGATAAAACTGAATATTATTCTGTTATACTGTGAAAAGAGTATTTTGCAAACTGAATACTTTCAAGTCTCAAAATACATTCAGCTGAAAGTACTTCTGTACTTCTACTTAAGTAACACTTTCAATCCAGGACTTGTAATGTATTTGAAGACCATAGTATTTCTACGTTTACTTATAGGATCTGAGTACGTCTTCCACCTCTGCTCCTATGTTTGTATCACCCTCAACAGACAGTAATGTACATGTTTTTGAACAATAATCTCCAAGCTCTGAAGTTTAAAGAGGTAAATGTAATCACTTTATTGAAATGATTTGTCATTACATGTTAAGGAAGATCGGTCCAAGTTGTTACCGTAAATCACATAAAAACTATTTGTTGGCACAGAAACAAAACCTTTTTTACAATGTTTAATCTTACTTGTAATATATGTATTCTAAGATTACACATGAATAAGAATAAATACAAACAAACAGCAAACAAATTATTCATAAACTAATTGAGCATAGTACATTTGAAGCTGTATTTTAAACAAAGTGTCTTCTGGTCACTCAGTAACCTTCACTGCTCCACACACACTAACTCACACACACATGCATTCGCTTTCCCTTTAGCACACGGTAAACATACTTAAAGTTTGCAGGTTTCCATGTGTTCAGACCCACGTTTCACACACAAACCCCTCCACACACACACTCCTGCACAGCGAGAGAGGGCTTTGTGAGTATCCTCAGAGTGTGTGGCCCAAATATTCCCAACACAATGTCCCTCTGTGTCTCTCTGCTAGATCTCTTCATGGGAATGGTGCCAACAACTGGAGCAAATCCTGAGGCATCTTCAGCGGAGAAAAACCTCGCCAATTCCTTCACAACCTCCCAAACACTTGTTTCCTTCCTCATCAGGTGTGTGTTGCTTTCACTAAGCCTGCACCTAGGCTGATAAGCTCTTATAAACGATTATGCCTTGGGTGTGTGTGTGTGAAGGTTTGTCCATTGGTGTGTGTGTGTGAGAGTTCTCCACAGTGTATAGGTCCAAATCTTCTTGTTTTATATAAGATTAGTTGTGGGATCAGGTGGAAGTGATTGATGAGCTCGTAGCAGCTGATTGGACGAGGCTTGTGATTGACAGATGGCATCACAGGGGAAATGGAAGGAATCTGTGACATAATGAGCAGTTCAGTTGTTCCTCGTCAGTGATTGGACACAGCAGGTGAGCGGTGTGAGGGGGCGGGGTTAAGACCTTTTATGACACCTGTGGGAGCGTTTGTGTTTGATTGACACGTCACGTCATTGGCAGTGGTAAATGGGCTGGACGTACTCCGGGGGGAAGTGGCCCACGTGTCCATGGCAACGGCCCCTCCAGCGCTGCGAATCAGAGCAGTCCATGAGTTCGATGACATCACCGCGCAGGAAGCGTAGCTGCGACGGGTGGTGGGGGGTGAAGTCAAAGAGAGCGTGGGCATGATGGGGACGCTGTGGGGAGAGAAAGAGAGACAGAGAGACAGAGTTACTGAAATGAACTTCATTTGTCCGTGGCGGTATGAAAAAAAAAGAAGTGTTCAGGTTAAGTGACATTGTGTCAATTTAATAAATTATGTTCTCTGTCTTTCTCTCAAAGTACAAGCATATTTTATTCATATCTTTCATTTAACATTTATTTAACCAAGTCATTGTCGGTCAGTCCATTCCTAGGCCTGTGAAATATTCATATGATGAGAAATGTCTGACCAAAACAGTAGCAACCGCACAGAGGAGGAAGACTAATATTAATTTCTGCTGAGTGATCTCAGTTATAAACATCATTACTGCAACGGTTCACCGAAATACTACCCTGTTGACAAGAGTGACAGCTAGGTTTTATATTGTTCTGGTATAAGATGATGGATTTCAAAAAATGATGTAATGTTTAGAAATCATCAAATGCTTGTTGAGGGTTATTTAAAGGAATAGTTCTACGTTTTGGGAAACACTTTTATTTCTCAAGAGATAAAAAGAAAGATTGATGCCATTTCGGTTGTGATGGTATCAATCTTATCATCGCTCGGCAAGAAAGCAATAACAGAATTTCCAAATATGTCTAACTATTGCTTAGAAGGAAGGAGGAAAAAGGTATATTTTGGTTGTGTAGCTTCAAGGGACATTTTGTAATGATGAAATCTAAAATTCCTTTCTCCCCGTTATGCTTATACCATCCTCTTATCCTAAAACTCAAGACATGACATTCTCAAACCTTTATTTTTCCACACCTGAGGACATACGTTTATTTTAAGTAGATAAATACATTTTGGATAAGAGATTATCTTTTAGATCACAGCTGCAGTTCACAGTTTAAACTGGTGAATGGGGTCTTATTCATAAAAAAAGCATCTTTATAAGCTCTGTTCATTGTTTTTGAAATAATGACAAAGTGATTTGAGGAGGTCATGAAAAAGAAAAAGAGGAATAGTGTAAGACATACAGAATGTGATGACGACACACATACTAAAAACAGCCCTCTGTTAAAATTGTGATTTTTAATGGTGAAAGGCGTACTGCTTTCAATTGAACCTGCAGATTTGGGCCTTCTCTGTCTCACTGTGTTCTTCTTTAAGTTTACAAAAGTAGTCTTTCTTCTCCCCTGATCGACAGCCTCCTCTGATCTCTGTTGACTCGTGAAGTAAAAGCAATTTAAGAGTAGCAGAATAAAAGTGGCTATTTTAAGAAATCTTGAACTAAACTAACCTCTTAGCTGTCAGTTGCACTCCGACAAAGAAACAATATATGAGCTGGGAGAAAGCCGAAAGACTGAAACGAATACCAATATTGTATTTTTTATATGTGTGTGTGTTTCTGGGCTTTGTTACTGCTGTGGAGTGCTTTGTGTTGGACCAAGGCCCTGTATAATGTCATCCAGGCACACACACAAACAAACACACTCTAAGCAGACAGCACGATTAGGATCAAGAGACACAAACACAATCTATCAATCCCACAAATCTGTAAAATCCTCGCATGCTTATCCGTTATTGTCTTGCTGATCTCGTCTAGACTTCTTTTTTGTGTGTGTGTTCACGCACACACCCTCTTCCTGTGTTTCTGGGTGTGAGCGAGCAAGTGTGTGCAGGCCCCTGTGTGCTCAAGTGTGTGTGTGTGACAGCACAGGGAAAACTCATTCATTTTCCACGGCAGTTCATGAGAAGCGATGGTTTGGAAAGAGAAATATGGTCGCCACGTATCAGCTGCGCTTGGCTGCCTTGTGATCAACGTCCTCTTCAGAGCCGCTCCGACCCCGAGCGAGCGCCTGACAGGGAAACAAATTACTCTGTAACAGCAATGGACTACGGCTTTATGATTTGTCTCAGAACACACACACACACACAGGCTGTATAAGGCAGACTCAAAATGCCTGTGACACTGCCTCTGTTTCCAGTTTAAGATGACACAGTGATAAAAAGAGGTCAACTTTTGCATGGCTTTCTGTTTGAGAAGAAAAGCTTTGGGACAAGTGGACATTAGGGATATGTTGGGATGGAGTGGAAGGGGGCGAGAAAAGAAAGTACTAAGAATATTTCCCCATCATGCGGTCATGAGATAAGAAGCGATCTAGTGCCAAGTATTTAACTGATACGGAATTAGTTTGGAAAAAACAACTTAACGATAAGACGTACGACACAACAAGCAACAAGAACTGAGATTACGTTTAAAGAGGACCCTATTATGCTAATTTTCAGGGTCATATTTGTGTTTTGTGCCTCCACTGTGACATGTTCACATGCTTTAATGTTCAAAACAAATGTATTTGTCTCATACTGCCTGTGCTGCAGCACCTCTTTTCACCCTCTGTCTGAAACCAGAGCCCAGTCTGCTCTGATTGGTTGGCTCTGTTGTGATTGGTCAACCACTGAGAGATGTCCTGCCCCTTAGCCAATCACGTGCCAAGGTGTTTGAGGGGTAGCCAATAGAAGCACAAGTGTTGCGTAGTGATGTCACCATGTTCTTGAAGTAAACAATGGAGGTGTTTCACGCACAAAACCTAAATAACACACTTCAGGAAAGTGGAAACTGACCAATAGAGTCATAAACTGAAATAGAGAGAAATCATATGGAGGTGGAAAAAAAACATATTGTTATGAAATATAATGCATAAGGTTTGCTACGTTTCTTTTTCATGCATTGATTTCAGAGTACAAGTCTTAAGAGGGTTATGCCAGAACTAGATTGTTATTGTTGTTGTGCTGTTAGTGTCACTGTCAATGTGAAGTGAAGATGAAATGGTGTGCTAGTAACTGAAGAAATGGGTTTACTATAAATATTTTAGATACAAGGTCGGAATAAGACAAAGCAAAAACAGAGAAACAAGTTCCTAAATAATTTGGCGGGAATTTAGGTATGAGGCAAAGGAAATGTCTGCATCTTAAAAAAAAGTTCTCATGTTTGCTTCTTGGTATTATAATGTGTGTAATTTCGCTAATGGAGTGTAGACTGTGTTACACATGATGTCAGTGAGAGACATTGAGTAGGCGTTTGACTTTTGAAGAAGCCGAGGGCTAAATTGAAGCCCCACAGAGAGCAGCTGACCGTTCTTTATATATAATGACAGAGTTGGGATCCTGGCAAAATATTATGTTATGTGTCTAATGTGTTTGTAATTTGTAGACCTAACTTGAATTGAATTGCCGTTTACCATGATATGCTATACATCTTAAGGTGATGAAGAAAAGGTAGGTTGGAGTTAAGAAACTTTCATTATAAAATGAATTAAATAGGAAGCAGTTAAAAAATAACAACTTTAAACGATACAAGGTTAGCATTATTAAAACTGGAATTATTCCAAGTCTATTAGGAGCCTAAGGTGTGATAGGACCTAATCTAACTTTTTTATTGTTAATTATTGTCTGTTTGGGATAGTGGTGGTCTAATGGATAGTGAGGTGGGCTGGTGATCAGAAGGTTGCGAGTTCAAACACCACCACTAGTGTGCCCTTGAGTAAGGCACTTAGCCCTTAGTTACTCCAGGGAGAATGTCCCTGTAATTGGTAATTGTAAGTCGCTTTGGATAAAAGCGTCAGCTAAATTAAATGTAATGTAATGTAATTATAGCAACCTGAAATGTACACTTTACTCTTAAAAGCTCCCATTAAAAGAGTTGGAACAGAAACAAGGCTACAGATATAAAGGAATGAGTAAGCTGCTGTGATCTGAACGGAACGACTAATTTTTTCCCAAGGCTACAGAGACATGAAGGTAAACACGGCCCGTCAGCACGCCACCCTCAGCTTTGGGGCATGTTGTGGTGCTGATACAAATTACCTCAAGACCATGCCAAAGCAACAGTGTGACCCACAGTAGAAGAAAAGTCACAGCCTGCATGCTAACGTTGTAATCATAACAGCACACTACATATATACAGTGTCCATACAGTATTTATATAGTATCGCAATACTACTTGGTACAAGTGTTTGTCCACCATTTTAAAGTCAAAACTGCCCCACCAAAAGAAAAGCTGCCTAAAGATAGGTCAACCCTTTGAGAAACTCTATAAATCCACCTACCATAATAACATATTGAGACTTGCGGACGACATTCTAACGTCTCTAAACACCCAAACATTTGCTGAACAAATATTAATTGTGACCATAACATCAAAGGTACAATGTCCCAAGATTGTATAAGGCTTTTACCTCAATATGTTCACTCCACTAATGGACACAAAATACAGTTTTCGGATCGTACAGCCCTGTATGTGAAAAAGCCCCACTGGCATTCAACCCTTATTATATTTCCAAATGAATATAGGAACATCAAGGTGACCTATGACCACATCAGTGAGACCTGAGGCGGAAAGTACCAGCTTGATGGACCTTTAATGAGCATCCTCCTCATGTAACAGCATCACTTCAGGGTAAATCTTAGTACACAATATAAAGAGAGTTACTTTGTTCTGTATAAAGGAAGATCTACCAATAAGTGTGTACCCTTTAACTGAACAGCACGGCTTTAATTATTTTGGGTAGTTTATTTTGTTGGGATTCCAATATGGTTTCTTGATATAGCTGAAACGTCTTCAATGGACTGTATATGATTGGTTTCCATTTACATTTCACTTCGTAGTTGTTAGGTTAATATCAAATAACCAAAAGCACCTTCGAGACATACTTCCCAGTATATTTGTTGAGTGTTATTACTCAGAATTAGCAGTCTAAATATGAAATGAATCACAATAGATCTGTTGAGCAGCTGAGAGAAGGTGGGTGGGCTAGTCATATTCTCACTTCTCTAAAAAGCAACACCAGCCATTTTGATATCTTATTAAGAGACACAAATGACTGCTAATACCTAATAATTCATCAAGACAGGCAAACTGACTAACTTGGTAGTGCATCACATTAAAATGTAACAGAGAGAATAAATCAAGTATTGGATCGTCATCAAATTAACAAGTATCAACGTTCTGTTATGGTCTTAAATCTGCTTTATCCATAAAGCAGAGAAAGAGTGCAACATCTGTCTGATTCTTATCCAGTATGTATATGAGTGACAAGATGATTTGTATGCCTGACAGGGGCATTATGAGTAATTATTGTTATGATGCTACTATTGCTTTATACAGAGGTCATGACACCAGTTGAAAACAGAACATAAATGGCTGTATTCATGTTAGAAAATAAATTCCCAGAAAACCAGAAAGAGCGGGTGTTGTTTCCATGTGTTTCACAATTAAGAGACTTAGATTATTTGGGTCATTCGTTTTTTTTTTTTTATCCTCCCATGGGACGTCTGTTTCTATCTCCTGTTTAACTACCATCGTAACGCCCTGAAGCTAAATTCTCCTCTCGCACACCTGCTCCAGCTGCATTAGTTCAGAGGAATGTGCGACATCCCTAGTGATTTCGAAAACATGCATGAAACTGTTTAGGTGTGTGGCAGGCTGTTACTAAACAACAGCAGCGGTTTTGCGATAATATAACATATTTTTTAGGATTGAAAACCTGCCTTACTTGACTAAAAGTCCCCGGTTCTGCCTCATAACATATTGCAGCAGTCTGGCATCATATAATATGATGGTGAAATGGACAAAGCCTGATGACTTTAACGCCAAACTCTACTCCAGCACTCTTACACAACAGCAAGGATATGAAGAGAGGGATGAGTGGGGCCAGAGTTATTTAAGTAAAGCTTACACTTCAATCAATAAGGATCACCCTCTAAAAACATTCAATTCAGACAGGCTCAACAACCAATCAGATTTCATTCGGCTTGCTCTTATGATGTGGGCATGAAAAATAGAACTATATCGATATTTTTCTATATATTTTATTCTTTTTGTGTTCTTTAAAATATGAAGCGTAGGTCCTTGGGTAAAAGAAATTCAAAATGCACCGTTGCCAGAATACCAATACCTGTATATATAGTTTGAAATACCTTCAGAATAATGTGATAAACACAGGATGATGTAGGTGCATGTTTGTGTTTCTGTGTTACTTCCTCCCGCACTTTACTTCTATTAATAGCATTGACCTGTAAACTCCTCACTTCCTATGTGATCGTCTCAGAAAACCACGAAGCAGCAGTGACTGGCTATCTTGAGTTCCAGCACCTTAGAAGCTGATGTTGTTTCACCATTCTTTATTTACTGGCATGTATGGCAAGCTGATAGTAAAGTGAAGGTTAGTTTTACCGGACAAAATTAACCAGTATATTCAAACACTTGTTTACAAACAGACTATGGCTTTACAATATATCAACTCTTTTATCAAAATCGCAATATGGACTACAGCAATACCCAAATCGCAGTAAGTGCAATATTAAAGGTGGGGTAGGTAAGTTTGAGAAACCGGCTCGAGATACACTTTTTGTTATATTCCATGGAATGCTCTTAACATCCCGATAGCAATGAATATCTTAAGTGCTTTGACAAAAAATCCATAAAAAATCGTCATCTGTGGAAGCCGTAGTACTGTAAAAAGCATGACCAATCATTTTAGCCGGCCCGGCTAAAATAACTGGATGGCCTACCTGCCTGTCAGCCTTCCATCTGTGCACAAACTTATCTCGTGCCCTCATTGGTCATGTGCGCGTTCGTGTGTGTTGGAGGAGGGGCTCTATAAGGAAGTGGCAGATTTTCTCCTGTTGTGTATTTTCAAATTCTAGCGATCTCGAGCCGGTTTCTCAAACTTACCTACCCTACCTTTAAGTAAAGGCAAAATATATAACAAAAATCTATCTGAATTAAGTATTATTATATGTGAAGTATAAGTGCTGCAACGAAGCCCTGGTATTTAACAGACCTAATAAAAAAACCTTGTTTGGTACAGATCCCGTTAAAAATCTCACTTGATTGTTTCAAGATATTTTCAAATGATAATAATAATAAATGTTTTTTACAAATTGTTATTACTTCTAATATCACAAATCATCACAACTGCAATATCAGTCCAAAATCTTTGCAATTTCTGATATTTGCCAAATCGTGCAGCCCTAAAAAAAACGAATCTTCATGTACAGGTGGTACTAAAATCTTTAATTTGTGCTAAAGAAAATCGTATTTCTTCCAGCTGGTGCCTTATGAATTATGAATTAGGGTATTACTATGATATATATACAGTACTGTATATGCTTCTATACCTATTAAAATGGCCATGCACTTTTAACAGAGACAAACAAACTAATTGCTGCCCTGCTTTTAGGCTATTTTTCCTTTTACCATGGGGGAAAAGGAAAAACCTTTATTAAATGAATGAAGTTGTAGTCCTTACATGTGATGAAAATGAAGATGAAACAGATATAATTGAGTGAGAGCTAAATAACTGGTTACAGTGCAACACTAGACCGAAGAGGTCATGTGAGATTTGACATTTCCTATTCATCTCGTTTACTAATATACGAGAGCGACGGGCATGCAGCTCTAATGAGTCATGTGACCTTAATGTGACCTGTCACATCCTGTTAGTCCTTTAACTTGAATATGCCAGGCAATACGCTCATCATTATTACTTATGAGCAGTAATATAAAAAAGATGTGTTATTTAAAATATAATTGGTCACGAGAATTAGAGTACGTGCTTGCTGCTCTCTAATGCCAAACGACTTAACCCACATTCTAAGAGTCAGTTTGTCCCTGGGAAATAATGTCTGATGTTAACTAGAAATGTAGTAAACTAGAAAAGTGCACTCATCACCAAGGGTGTCATCCCAAATGAAAAGAAAGTAGAACCTCAATCAATCTATCAATTGTCCCCTAACAATTCCACAACAGTCTTGTAGCGCGCCTATATGCCCACCACCAAAAGAGGTTTTTTTTAAACAAAAATCACACATAAATCTCAGGCTATTTGGTACAGGAGTATGCGAGTGCACAGAAAAACAGACAGATACACGTACACCACGCACAACCCAAAACATGTCTTACGCCCATGTGAAGATAATGATCTATAATAGTTATTTGCAGCAACAACTGTCAAAAGATCATTCATTGTGTGTATTCAAGTCTGCAACAATACACATCGTCCTAATGGGGACATAAATACCCAATTAAATGGCAGTTTATCCACCAGTTTGTCAAGGAACCTCACCTAAAGCCACACTTGTCAATATTGTCATGGCGCAAAAGGTAGCCAGGAATTTTAGGGTTCATCCTCTGGGAAACATGAATATTGGTATAACATTTTCTGGCATCCCATCCGCCACTTTGTTAAAGTATTTCACTCAAAACCACACATGTCAAAGATGTCATGCTGAAAAAGGAAAAGCCAGACATGTTAGGGGTTCATCCTCAGGGAACCATGACCATCAGTATAAAATCTCATGGCAGCCCATCCATAGTTTCTCAAGGTACTTCACTTAAAACCAAAATGTCAACTATGTCATGCTGCAAAAAGCCAGCAATGTTAGGGGTTCATCCTCAGGGAACCATGACCATCTGTATGAAATGTCATGGTAGCCCGTCCACTAGATTTCACTCAAAACTACAAACGTTAGGGTTCTTCTTTTGGGGACCATGCCAATCCATTTGGTAGTTGTTGAGATGTTTCAGCCTTGACCAAACTGGGGACACTGACATCCCTAAAGCCATGCCATAGCCAACATTCAAGTTTACCCTGCCTATTGTCAACCCTGATATCCCTTCACATCTATCTGCTCTCATTAATCAACGCTGTATATTCAGTTCCCTAATGAATGCTAGGGTATTCTCAGATGCCAGGCCTCAGAAGCAAACGTGACGTGATGAGTATCTCGCGGCTTGTTTTACAGTGATACTAACATGATGTTCTGTCAAGCTCAATGAAGATCATGTCCCTCCGCATCTAGAGGGTTTGTCTTCGGGCGCGGCACGTCTGCCACTCCCTGGAATACTTAACATGCAAAACTCGATCCTGTCTGCATTGAACAGTAAGCAACAACATCATGGGAACTTGTTGCCATTTAGAACATCTCTCACTAAACCAGAAATGTTGAATACACCTTGCGTCATTCCACTGCCTGATTCACCTTAGAAAAAAAAGGAAAGGACACAAGGATAGAAGGTTTTTGTTAAGCCCCTTAATGCTAATTTGTGGTATTGAGCTATATAAATAAGCCTTGACTTGATTTAATTAGCTTTTAAATGGTGTAGATGAGAGTTAAAACCTCAACCAGGTTCATAAGGTGTGTGAAGTACAAAGAGAAAGTGGTCTAAACACAACTAAGTAAATAGATGTCCTGTAAAAACTTGACTTGATCATGACTTATCGAAATAATTGCCGTTAAACAACTTTTCTTTAGTGCAGCGGTTCTCACTCCCTCTGGCCCGGTGCCTAAGATAACTGATCTGTTTCTGCGCCAAAGCGATGGCAGTCCTGTGATCTTTCTTTACGAGCTGCACCTCTACTGTACGTCAAACCCTGCTGCCTCAGTCACAGCTCCACAAATTCAACCTATGGAGAATTCCCATAACTGTCAAGAAAAACGGGTTTCGCCTCCATCACAGGAAATGAAATATGAACACCGTGGAAGCTTTTGATTTCTGTAACACCCTGATGTGACAACAGATTAAAAAAATACACGTTTTGTCCAAGTGCTGCTTCACTGTGTCGTTAAAAATACTAAATCTCTGGCAGCTTAAATTCAAGAGAGAAGACAAACGAGGAAGGCGCTGATGACAATGAGAACAGATGTGTTTTTAATGGTTTAGGGAGAATAGTTGACATTGAAAGACAAATTGTGCTTAATAACCGTGTCGGTTTAAGTGATTTCATTAGTGGGGAAAAGGACTATATAGATGAAAACAAAGCAGCTGTTCATACTGATCCGTTGTTTGGATCATTTTAAGTAAGATTAAACTTTTTTTTCTAAATTCAAAACAGTAAAACTTTCCTCAAATTTGAAGTTAGAGGATATTTTAGTAGGACAAATCCAGCAGATCTATATAGATAGTCTAGTCAGAATATCTGTATAGGAGTGAAACTAAATTATGATTTTTATTTTCCCAAGAAAAAAATGAAACTATGATCTAAAGCTATTTTTCTCTGAATTAACATCATCAATAATTTAAAATATTACACAGATTCACTTCAACTTTTCTCTGTGAGTGAAACAAATCATGTTTAATTACTGACAAAGCTCTCCATTAAAGGTGGGGTAGGTGATTCACTTCAGAAACACTTTTTGTTATATTCCATGGAATGCTCTTAACATCCCGATAGCAATGAATACATGAAATGCTTTGACAATAAATACATAAAAAAGTCCTCATTGGTCATGTGCGCGTTCGTGTGTGTTGGAGGAGGGGCTCTGTAAGAAAGTCTGAAGGAAGGGGCAGATTTCTTCCGGCTGCGTACTTTCAAATTCTAGCGCACTCGAGCTGGTTTCTCCATTCTTACCTACCCTACCTTTAATAGGACACTTGTGCTTTTCCTTGTGACTTCTTTTGTTATAAAAATAAACCCTCCCGAAAAAAACTTGATAAATACGCTCCAACGGTCTGGGACAGTTGGAGCGTATCAAAGAAATGACACAAAAAGACACAAACAAAAAAGACAGGAAGTGACATGCTCACCCTGGCGAAGTGCTCGGGGTCTCTCAGAAAGACGGTCCTCTCCTTAGCGATACTGTTGCTATGGTAGAACTCCACCAGCTCGTTGAGAGAGGAGAAGAGCTCGTCCCACACGTAGTACTGACAGCTGCGGTCCTGCAGCACCTTGAAGTGCTGAACATGGTCCCCATAACTGCAACACAAACACACAGAAGATTAAACTTAATCCTATCTTAAAGCATGTGATGATTAATGCCAATCACTCAAGCATAGATTAATCACTGAATCATAAATGGTTACAATTAAGATCTCACTCACTGGTCCTGCTCATAAACCAACTTTGTTTCAACTTGTATGAACAAATATAAAGCTGTCACTGCATCAGCACTTTTCCCGTCAAGATGAAGTTACCAACATACGGATGAATAGTTCATGAGAGAATGTATGAGTTTTAATCACGAGACTGGTGTACCGTGACAAAACGTCAACCTTGATTTGTGTACATAATTAATACATAACTTCATTTATCTTTATTTTGGCCTCAACGATGGTCTTGGCCTAACATATGGTTTTCCCTGCTTACACCTAACTAAGAAGTCTTTTTTGAATTGACATCGCTAACCACGTTCAAATCTGCAACAGTGCTTCGGTATGGGAAGTTTTTCATTGACTACTTGAATTCACAGTGTCAAGTAGGTGTTAAAACATTGTTCTTATGTGATGAGTTGGGTAATGAGAATGGCGTGTTTACAGTATGACACCTGAAAAGCTTAAAGGGGCCAAATTATACTTTTGGGGGGTTTTCCCTTTCCCGTAGTGTGTTTATATAGTTTTGCATGTTAATGGTCTGTAAAGGCTAAAATCCCAAAGTTCCCTCCAGAGGGACTTTCTCTCCCACACACTCCCCCCCCTTCCTGAAACGCCTCGATTAATTTGTGGGATATAATCTGGTCTTTCTGTGCATTTTGGACACATTACATTTTAACCAGATTTGGGTTCACAGCCACAGTCTTGACCTTTAGTCCTCAAAGCTTCAGCAATTAGCTCCACAGCTGTCAGCTGTTGGAGCTGGCATGCATTCAGTGCAGTTCTGTTAATTTGCCTCACTGGAGCCACCACTTAATTCTTGTTTTATTTTTAGTTCAATCAGACCAGGTCTGTAGTGAATAATCTGGCACAAACAGTACGAGAGTGGACACATTTACTACATTCTTGAAGAGAAACCCACGTTTATGCTAATTCTAATCCAAACTAATATAAATACAGAATGGAGGCAGTTATAGGAGTCACTTTTTGGTGTGTGTGAGTAATATTTAGAAATGTAAAGAGCAGGAACTGACATTTAGGTGGTCTGCTCTGGTGGTCTGGGGGATTCTGTGCAAAGCAGATGGTATCAAACATAATCCCCATTTAGACATGACTCATTTTCACACAGTGTAATGTATTAGTTTGCATTTTGATGAGTACAGGTTTCCTAGAAGAAGAAACCAAGTGTGTATATATATAAATATTAAATCAGTGGACAAAAATAGCCACAGTGTTAGAGTGCCTGCCTTGTTTTTATGATTAAAAGAGTTTGGCCAGTTTCCGTTGGCAATCATACCTGCTTCCCTATCCTGCTATGCGGTGGTTGCTTAGTAACTTGCCAGCTTATCTTTAGAAATCTGGACACCTCACCATGATCATACGATTATATAACTGCCTCCGATATGCAGCGGAAGTCAATGCAACTCCTCCATCTTTCTAAACACATCACATTTGTGTGGGGCTCAAGTTAATGATGACTAAGATTTAATATCCCATGTTCGGAGAAAAGCTAATTCAGTTAAGGCGTGGTAACACTAATTTCTTTGATATTTTGGCATCATTTGTGTCCCGTAAAAGTTAATAGATTCCTAAAAACAACGCCCTTGCTCACACAATATAGCGCTTGTGTTTTAACTTCTCTGAACTCCTCGCCTATCTAGTCGGACTGGCGCTGCTCCAAGCTTGGGAAAAGTAAATGAGCATCAGCTTGTTTTCAACAGAATTCCTTTCTCTATTCAGACGCCAAGATCTAAACGACTCCCTGATGACTGCATGGCATTCAGCTGACACCTCCACCCTGCCCTTCTTCCTCCGCCTGCTTCTCTGTTTCACCCTGTGTGTCCTTGTTTCCCTCGACTCACCCTTCGTCAGTCCCCCGGAAAATTATAAAACTGTACCAAAAAAGGATGCTTTCTTGCTGAAAACATTCATTCGAGCCAAATGTAAATTAACTTATTTTTGGATTGACACTGTACCCCTCTTTGTAGTCTTTGTAGTCAGCAGTTCTGGTTTTTTCTTTGCCTTTGGGTCTCTCACTCTTCTCTATCATCTGACTTCTATCTATCTTTTCCCTCCCTATCGCAGTTCATCTTGTTATCTCCTCCTCTCTGTCTCCCTCTCCTCTCCTGATTCAGCCCTTTCCCTCCACTGAGTCACACACAAGAATGTGATCCGAATGATCTCCATCAACCCAATCGCCCTCCCCAGTTGTCTGACGCCATCTGCTGCGCCCTACTGGTTGGCTCTGTTACTGCCAGCAGCTGTTTTTGTCCAACTGAGACAAAGCATCGGTACCTCAGAAGATATAAGAGGGTGAATGACAAAGACAGATTTAAAGAGAATTCAGATTCTGTGGAGGTGGGGATTAAGGGCAGGATGTAGACAGGGCCAGGACTTTCCCTTTAGGGGATTCACAATAATGTCGTGAAGAATGAATTGCATCAAACACTAAGAAGGAAGGAAAGGGGAAATGAGATATTCTTTAAGGTTGTGCTGTAGTCAGGCAGAGTTTACACTTCCTGCAACTGTTATGTAACAATGATGTGTCTAACATGTTGTTTTTGGGGTTTTGGAGTCCATTAAAAGTACAAGAATAAAATCCCCATAAATTATACATTTTATCTGTTGTACCGAATACCTCAAGATCCAAAACAATAATGTAAAATGTGAAGGCACTCTTTTGTTCCAGTGGGTTAAGCCTATGTCCTTGTAGAGATTTTCATATGCTGACATGCAGAGACTAAAATAATTCAGACACACACACACACATCCATTATATGGATGGATAATGCAGCTAGGGCATTTTTCAAGTTTGTAAAAGTTGGTTTACACTGTACCAAAAATAAAGTTTTTTCCAGGAAATGGACAGATCTCTGGCAAACTGATATATAGTTACATTGAAACTGCACAAACCACCTTTATTTCAGACTGGCAACCTGAGGTATTATTGTACAACGCATACAATAAATGAAGTTTTTCCTGAAGATACTTTAATAGTAGTGAATGTTGGGAAGCGATCTGTTTAGCATTATTTGAGAGGGATTGTTTGTCTTGAGTTGGACCTATTAATTCTGCATGCTGTGTCAGCAGGGAAAGAAAAATCTAACAAAAACATGGCTGCAGTGTTTCCATACAGCTGACCAAAATCGCTTCAAATATTTATTGAGCAACACTTAGACTACAACATCACCTCTTTACGCTCAATTTGCCCTGTGTTGCAAAAGACTACTCCATCTCTGTGCCACTAGAGTAAACGAGTGCTATTTAAAATGTTAAAAACAAACCATGAGAAGATAACAGGGAGCAATCGTAATAAAAAACACAAAAAGAAACACAGGATTCTATATCAGCTGTATCATACTTTCATCACCTCATGTACCACTTCGTACACACCACAATAAGGTCATACGAACAATGGAAAGATAATAATACTATTTTCACAAACTGCACTTGACCTTTGCTCATATTCAGAGTTGTTGAAATCATTATAAACACTAAGGAACAAACACGTTGATGTCAATACGATTTCTGATTTATATGTAATCATACCAGCAGTGGCTTGTAAAAGTGCAAAAAAAAACACTTAACCCTCCTGTTGTCTTCGGGTCAAATCTGACCGATTTACTACTTTCATCAATCATAACTTTTTTGTTTTACATTCGATTGCATTAAGGCTTTATGATATCCTTCACAGTAGACATTTGAACATGTAAATTGCTGATCACTACTTTCATTGAATTTTGGAGGATTTAATCAACTTTGTAACACCCATGGTGTTCCCGGTCAGTAACCATCCGGATCAGATAAAACACACACACACACACACACACACACACACACACACACACACACACACACACACACACACACACACACACACACACACACACACACACACACACACACACACACACACACACACACACACACACACACACACACACACACACTCTAGATGTGTTCCCCCCCTCTTATGTGCCCAATCCCCCCATGTGAATCACACCTGGCACACACACACAAACACACACAGAACAATTTGACACATTTCCCGCTCTTATGTGCCCATCCCCCACATGGATCACACCTGGCACACGCAATACATGTTCAGTGTCTATTCTTTGTATATTCACTGCAGTTGTTCCTGTATACCAGTAGTCTGATACAATATATACAGTTTGAAAGGGTGTTAAATTACATTTGGTGAGGACCGGTCAAATTTGACCGCGAACACCAAAGTAAGGGGGGGAAAACGAAGACAAAAGGAGGGTTAAGACAAAGGCAATGAGGAAGATAGAAAGCAGATGTAGTGTTTCAGCTATAGAGTGTTAGGGTGATGTGACGTAGACGTCTTTATTAATTATTACCCAGGGACATCAGAGAACCAGTGTGCGTAACGCAGACAACATCTGTCTCAACTTGATCACAAACTCTCTCCCACCACACACACACCAAACACACACACCAAACACACACACTCACTCACAAGTGCCCTCTCATCTCCCTGATCCAGTGTAATTAAGGCCCACAGCGATGGAGAGATTATTTTCTTTTTCCAACTCAAAGGGAAAGGGTGGGAGAGAGATTAAGAGAGAATAAGACAGATTGAAAGAGAAACTGAAATAGATGTGTGGTGATAGAAGAGTGAAAGAGCTATTGTAGAAAAAGAAAAGAGGGCAGAAGTTAGAAATGAAACTTTAACTCGGAGCCAACGTAGTTCAAGATGTTTGAAGGTCACCCCTTTCTCTACACTGACTCTCCATCAATCTAGTATCACTTCCCTGTCCTCTATCTGTCTCTCCTCCTGCTGCCAACTCCCCTTCTTTTCTAATCTGCTGTTCGGTTTCCAAACCTCTGCAGATGTCTGGAATACTTCACACAGTCACGCTGACACCTCCAGCTGTCAATGTAACTCTGTGTGTGTGTGTGGTGTGTGTGTGTGTGTGTGTGTGTGTGTGTGTGTGTGTGTGTGTGTGTGTGTGTGTGTGTGTGTGTGTGTTGTGTGTGTGTGGTGTGTGTGTGTGTTGTGTGTGTGTGTGTGTGGTGTGTGTGTGTGTGTGTGTGTGTGTCAGTAGCTGATGGGCTTGTCAACGAGTTATCTGAGTGTGCGTGCTGCAAATCACGATTACATCAGTGTTAACATGCACTTGTCTGTTAGTGTGTGCGCGACCGCCTGCCGCCCGTTATCTCGTGTATCACAGTCTGAGTCGGCCAAGCGTGTCACTGAGTGAGAGGTTCAACTCTTCCTGCAGCATCAATACATATTCTTTATCACCTGTTTCGAAAGATTGGCCAGGAGAGGAGGAGGAAGTGTATGTGAGGTGCTGAGATGGAGCAAATGAGGTGACAAGTGATAAAACATGTTAGGCAACTTTTGCGAAAATGTACCTCATTCATCATACATTTAAAAAAGAACAAACCCTGTCTAACCACATGTAGATAAAAACTAATTATGGCAACTTCCTTAAAAAAATGTTTTGACATTAATGTGCTTTTTGTTTTCTTGGCCAAGGGTCAGGCTATGCAAAGTTAATCTGACAATGGTTTTACAGTAGCTTCGTATTTTGACTATAGGCTACAAATATGAGAATATCAATCTGCTCATTTAACTCTCAGAAAAAAACATCCAAAAGTGTATTTTCTCAAAATTTGACACACTATTTTTAGCATTTCTCTGCAAAGTCTATAATGTTGATAACTGGCTTTTCCAAATGGTCATACTTTTTCTTTAACATGGTTGCATGTTATGTGGTAAACCTAGACTCAAACTTAAATCTGTTATATGACACTGTAATACTTAGGCTGAAAACATAGGCAGAGCATAGAGTAAGGACAGAATCAAGTGTGAACATTTGAATAAAAATAGTTTTAGAAAGAGAAAGAAGACCCCCTCTGGAGGGTGTATTTCCCAGAGGACCGGCTTATTTAAGCTCGACTGTCAATATCAGAAAACACAGAAATAAAAAGTGAAATCATGCATACTAAAACCCCTCCTTCTTCTCTTGTCTTTGTTATCTGCAGTCCCTGCTCGCTCTTTCCCTCTGTCTCTCTTCATCTCTCTTTAAAATCCCCCCCCCTCTTCTTTCTATTTCTCTCTGTATTTATGTTTCTGTCTCTCCCAAGTCTCTCTCAATTGTCTTATGGTCACTGAACTGTGGCTTTCAATTGGTGCCACTGAGCTCTGGCATAAGCTGTGGAAGCCTACAAAGAAGACCAGTGCATTATTCTCTTTGTTCAAAGTAGTGGCATTGATCAAAAAATAATAATACAATAAAACAGAATTGACTGTTTAATACAATAGTTGGTTCAGCTTTATTTTTCTGGGATGTTTTTGAATCATCAAGCACCCTTCCCGATAGTAAGATAAGAAGATCAATTTCAATTTCATCACGGTTAGCTTAGCCTATAGCACAAAGGCTGAAAGAGAGGGAAATAGCTAGCTTCTGTACAAAGGAAGCATGTTTATAAGTATGCTTTAGAAATGCTAGTCTATACATTTTGTAACCATCAAACAGAGCTAGGCTAGCTGTTTCCCCTGTTTCCTGTCTTTGTGCTAAGCTAAACTAAACTACATGTTGATAAGAGATCCAATATTTTTCCAAAATGTTATCTTTTCCTTCATTGACCTGAAGGTGCATAAAGCAACACTTAAAGGACAAATGAACTTAAAGGATATGAAGCTAATTACTGCCAGCACCATATTTGTATTCACAAAATAGTGTTGCACAACTTAAGCGACTCACTTATCCGCCATTGTTTTCAACATTTTGTCCAGACGTATTCATTTAGACTCATTCAACTGTTTTAAAGCACCCCTCTTTCTAAAGTACCATTAATGTGTTACTTAAAGCTTGAAGAAGATATGTAGCTGTAAAATAAGCATAGCCTAAACCAGGGGTCTCAAACTCAAGGCCCGGGGGCCAAATCCGGCCCGCGACTTCATTTTATGTGGCCCCGCAAGAGCTTGCAAAGAATATAATACGTTTATTATACGGTTACATGCCACTTTACAGAAGCAGGTTGCCCATAAACTACATGTCCCACAATGCATCTCGTTTTTTGACATGCGCACTGAAGAAACTTGCAATTATTTGCCCTGGACTTCTGCTTTCAGACGTAGTTGATTACTAAGTTATTATCCTATCCGATAATAATCCAATTCAGAGGCGATAATGTAATATAATACATTATTTTATATATATATTATATATTTATATAGTTACAACCGGCCCTTTGAGTGCAACCTTTATGCGAATGTGGCCCGCGATGAAATTGAGTTTGACACCCCTGGCCTAAAGGGTCAGTTCCCTTTATGGTTCCCATTTGAAGAAGTGACCCTGACAAGAGACTAATGATGACTGATGTCAAGTCAGCTCTTTATTGTGAGCCATCAGGCATTGGCAGCATGAGTCAGTGATATCTGAGGGCCATGTCAAAAATGGTGGCATCAATGCTGAATTTAAACAAATACAAGAGAAACAGCTCAGTCTGTTTTTAGTGGGCATTTGAGAGTATGCCACATCTAATAATGCTTTTAGTGGGCCAGAAGGATTTTTCACCGTGGCTGAAAACGTTGTATAAAAGTGGACATAAGGCCAAGAAACCACACAATGTTTCAAATACATCTAATTTGTTGACATACATTAGGTTCAGACAGACCAGATCACAATGAAGTGCTGTGGGTATATGTGTCTGCATGCGTGGGCAGAACACCATACTGTTCAGATAGCTGAACAAACTGTCGAAGAGGACTGAGTTGTGGCGAGACAACCTTGAGCTTTATCACACGACGAGACATCCAGCAACCAAAAAGAATCAGCAACTGCTTTTACAGTTTGATTGAAAGACAATACAAATTAAAGACATTTGGTACCAATTCAGGGGCAAAAAAGGTAGTTAAAACCCCAAAAAACAACCTGAACTAAAATAATTAAAAGTGCTTTTCAGCTTCAGGTTGTGATTACTCTCGAGTGAACCTGTTTTTTCCCCCATGTGCGCCATCTGCTTTTTCCACGGTTACTGATTTCTTAGAATGTCTTTTGATGACTCACAGAGACAGTGCACAGTTTTTACATTTGCTTCGCTCGGCTGTGAGTTTAAAGTGTGGGTGGTCGGATATTGATAGTGATTGTGGTAGTGTGAACAAGGAAGTCAGATTTTCCATTTGAGAAAAAGTAAAAGTTTGTCCCTTGTCAGTGTTGCGAAATACTGCAGCAACAAAACACAGGATTAGCACATGCTGCTTTTGGACTTTTTTGATACCTCAGCTCCTTTCCCTCAGAATATTTTTTTCCCAACTGGATCTATATGACAGCATTGTGGTAGAGCCTAGCTAAGCAAAATGGATTCCTCATCTCTCTTTATAAACGTCTATGTTCACTTTGCTCCACTTTCCAAAAATAAGCTACTAAATAACCCATTGGGACAGTTCCTCTGGCACAGTCTGAAGCTATTCCCCAACCACATATTCTTTCATAACCACCTTTCAGAATGTATTCTGGAAAGAAACTGCTTAAACATATTATCCCTCTAGTCGGTCCGCGACAATAAATCTTGCTGTGAATCATTTGAAGTCGGAATCACTCTCTGTGGGACTAATAAAGGTATTCTGATTCTGATTCTGATTCCTTGTTATTTAAAAAAAAAATGTTTTTGGAACCTGTGTGTGCGTTCTTCATTGTTGGATATTTTATAGATAAATTCAAGTATATTCTTGTACACTATATTTATTCCAAGAAATAGAAAATACACAAGTTAAATGAAGACAGACTTAGCTGAATGTGTTGTGTTCATTAACCCTTGAAGAGCTTTCTGATAGTTCAAAGGAGCAACTTAAAAAACAAATCAACACAAATAGCAAGGTCACCATGGGTGAATGTTTTTGACAAATAATCTTTAATAATATAATTATTTATCACCACGATGATCCTTAAATAACACCAAGCCTAACATCGGTGCACCTTTAACACCATGAAATACTTCCACAAGGACTACTAAGGTGATTTAAGGATGCATTAATGTCTATGAAAATGAATAATGGCGTCCTCCTTGACTTTAAAGTGACAATAAAACTATTTAAGACAACCAAATTATTTCGGAAATTAAATGAGCACTCGGATAGTGCAGACTTAATGCAAGGCCATTTTCTTAAGGGCGAAATAATGCGTGTATCCGCCCTGTGATTCATACCAACAGTTAATGGGTTCTTCCTTTGTAGTATTATACAAATTCGGCACGTCGTTTTTCTGTATTCCTTGGGACAGAAAAGACAAACCAACAAACAAACCAAAAACATAACCTCCTCTGCCTGATTTCTAACTTCACCAGCACTCTTGGCTCCATTCATGGCTGTGAACGTGGATTTTCAAGGACTGATGTCAAAGCCTTGCCAAGCTGAGTCGGGCTGAAGTTTTCGCAGTTACTGCTGTCAGGATGTCTCCTCCGACAGGAGAGCTGTCAGCACACAAGGACCACACACACACACTAAACACCTGACCCAATTTTCAAGCTTCGACAACATCCAGGAACAACAGCCAGAAAGCATAACAAGTAGCTTCAAAATCCTCTCTGTTCCCTCTTGGCAAACCTGTTTATGTTTGTCCTTCTCTGTTATTTTCCATTTTAATTCCCTTAATGCTGCAACCTGCTTTCCTTTCCTGCCCTAATGCTTCCAAAGGCCTGTCCTAAATCCAGTTGGAGAGAGATATCATGACCAAAACAACCCACAAATCCAACTCTCGACCCCTGATTTCAGCCAGTTTGTCTGACAGCCCTGGCAGCACAGAGAAAAGCCAACCTTCTCTTCCAGGTCTGGCCCCCAAACACCCAGACTCTCCACTTCCATTATCCTCATATCCCCCAGGAGCACAACACCAAACCTCAGCTGCACCCCTGTCTGCTATCACCCGGACAAGACAGCCGATCGGCCCCATCAGCAGCTCCAGATGCCGCGGTGTGCCAGACAGGATTAGCACACATCAGGCCAGAGGGGTTGTTGCAGATCCTCTTACCCTCCTCCTCCCCACATCTTATCCTCCTCTGCCTGCTCCTCTGATCCCCTGGCACCAACACAAGTCTACATGCACACTCGCAAACTTTAATATTGATCAAACAAGCGACAGCAATGATACATGAGCAGACACATTATGTCAAATGGTGAATGTACTGCATTTGTATTGTGCTTTTCTCGGCTTTTCATCCCCTCAAAGCCCTTTTACATACAAATCAACCAGTCACACCAGTCATACAGAGACATAGGCTGCCATACAAGGTTTGAATGTGTGTGACTGTTTGTCTTCTCAGGGAGAATAACATACACACAAGAGTCAAGGCTTTATTGTCATGTGGACATTAGCTTCAGTGTGGATATGGCAATGAAAAACATAGATCACAGGCTCCTCCAACAGTGCAACATGAATATATATAGGACATAGAACAAATAACACAGATACAATCTCGCATGTTGCGGACAAAGTTAAAAGCACACAACGAAATGTAAACAAACACTGAAATAAAACGAGAAAAAGGCACAGTTAAATACACGGCAGCCATCATCACCGGCGCCATACTATTGGACATGCCATTGGGAGCAATTTGGGAATAAGTATCTTTCCCGGAGACACATTTTCATGTTGACAGCTTTTTCTCATGAATGAAAGGGATGCGTTTGGTGCAGTGGGTTGAGTGTCGGTGTTCAGATCAGGGGGTCACAGGTTCAAACCCCACTGCAGTCAGCATGTCGTTGTGTCCCTGGGCAAGACACTTCACCCCAAATTGCTCATGTGGGGATTGCCCACAGTATTGAGTATGTAAGTCGCTTTGGATAAAAGCGTCTAACAAGTGACATGTAATGCAATGCATAGGCCAAAGTGGTGAATAGAGGGCCATCTATGATCAGCTCTCAAAATGTTAAAATGTCCAAATCCTTTCTTTCCTACCTTACGGACATGGAGAACTCTCCAGGGGCGCTCTCACTCTCTCGGACCAGAAAAGCCCCGCATTCTCTGTGTTTCAGTCGACTTTCTGCCACACCGCGAGATATACGACCGGCAAACCAGCTGGAAGCAAGAAAGAAAACAGGAAGCAGAGATGGAAAGGAAGAAAGAAGTCATTGATGTTTCTGTTTAATGCATGTGAACTGCGTTGTTCTGGGGTCAGTGCAGCTACAATACAATGTTTTCTCACATTAATAAATGATTTGATTTGGTATCTAAACTTTTGATGTTTGTATTTTCAATGGAAATGCTGAGACTTAAAAATAGCTCACAGCAATAGAGATGAATGCTGACAAAGGCAAAAAGACAGCTTTAGAGGGAAAAAAGGTAAAATTAGCACATTTGTGAAGTTATTTTTAAACACACTGCCACACAGGAAGAAAATCCTAAAATGCTGGATTTCAGTTGTCAGCCGTGTAGCGTAAGTAATGGTGCCATTTTTCATTTTGTTTCTCGCTCATTAGTCCTGCTTAGTAGAGCAGTTTGTTTGGATGCAGTGTTTGCATAAATGACGTTCTGCTTTCACGGGCCTGTGCTCTGCAGGCAGATTGATGGCTTAAATGAGGGGAAAGCACATCGAATATGGAGGATGCACTATACGGTGCTCTATTGGTGGAGGTCATGGGGTCAGACTTCTGGCTCAGTGAGGAAATGTGGAGGAGGAAAAGCACTCTTAGACGACACATCTCCTCACGCTATGCACAAAGTTAACTAAGCAGCTCCAACTGGAATGTGTTCATTAACAAGCCTCTGCAATGGCTGCGTTGCCAATTTAGTGTTTGTCCCAGCACAAAGTTGAACCCAGCTGGTGTATGACCATCTGATGGAGATACAGTGTGTACCAGCAGCCTTACTGAAAACACACACGGCTGTATCATGTGTGATTACGTAAGGCACCGAGTGAGTGTGTCCCTTTGGGTAGGCTGCCTTATGCCGGAGTGCAGATGTCCAAAGCAGAGCAGAAAAACGCTCAGAGCGGCAAACACTCACTGATGAGTTGTAGATAGACCAGTGTTAGACGTTCAAAATATATGAATCTGCTTGAAGACGTGAGTGCAGGCATGTGTGTACTTACGCGTGTGGCCGCAGGTTGATGTAGTTTTTTGGTACAAAGCCTTTCCTATTGTGGAGCTCAGCTGTGTACCAGTTAGGATCATCCTCCATGTTGGTGATCTAGAAGCAAACACACACACAGATGAAATATTGCCCATAACGATGTTGATGCATTCTATTACTGTCGGGTGAAGGGTCGCTAACATTGCTTCCCCCCTCTGTGTACAGTATATCAATCTCTTCGCCAAGCCTCTCCTTTCATTTCCGGTACAGCTGCTTCCATCCTTTTCGCTGTGTGAAGCGAGGTTGTCGACTCACACAAATTCCGAAGAGCACAAGATTATTGGCAAGTTCAAAATGTCACATAAAGCTCTTCATGACTGCACAGGAGAAACAGCAAACATGTCTGCAATAACCCATGTTGCTGTACATACAAAGCAGAAGTGTCTACAGTTTTACCTTCTTATTTTCACTCCCAACTTGTCATTTAGGGGCGTTTGGTCAGATCACTTTTAAACGCATGAGGTACCCAATAGAGTAATAGCATATTTTGTTTTTGTACGTAGAGTAGTCCGATAGACCTCAACACATGGTTAACATAACGCTACGTGACGTAAGATAAGTATGTCACATAAATGCTTGTTTTAGAAAAAGGTCATGGTTTGGTCATAAATAAGTATGTTTGTTACATCAGTTAAATTGCACACCCAAATTAAGTATGTGTTAGTTAAGTATGTGACGAACATGGTAAAAGTTAAGCAATCAGTTAGACACACGCAGAACATGAACAGAGGTCTCTTTCTGTGTTTCCAACCCAACCTTTTCCCTAAGCGAACTTCACCCATCTTTATCCTACGTCACTTAATTCTCTTTCATAGTAAGTAAGGAAGCCCACAAGAGGCAGCCAAGCACGTGCAAAGTAGACGCTTTAAGGGTAAATGGAGTTTAGAAACACTGGGATGGCCTTCAATTATAATACACTGTAATCTGACACGCTCTGGTTTACCTGCTTTAATGTTTACCTGTTTTTTCCTATCTGGTTTCATTGGTCTGTTTTATTTTTGTCATTTTTGATTCAGTATTCTAATCCAGCTGTGACACTTCCTATCGTTTCAATATTTCAAGCTGTTGTTTTGTTAGCTCTGCTTGTTTGGCAGTAATCTTGAAACCCTTTTTTTCTTCCCATATGTCCCATACAGAGATAAGGTTTTTTATACCACAGTGCTGCTTTGTTTTATCAGTCAAACTCAAATAGCCAAATCTATCAGCATTTAAACTGATAAACTGTTAAAACAGCTGAAATGTATCCTGCCTTTAATGGCACTGAGAAGATACAAAAACTCCTTCGGCAATGTTGCCTTCATGCCAAAAAGTTGTCCTGTGCCCTCTCTGCCTTTAGGAACTTCATTTCATGCACCACCTACTTTAATGGTTGCACTGTGCAACTGTGCGAGCATTTCAAATGTGATGCCGGCTTTTGACTGATTTACTGCTCATTGCATCAATCATTGTTCAATCACAGAACTGAATGATTGCCCTTTTATTCAGCTGCTCATTTCAATGTCAGCCAGACAATATTTTAATTTAATGAAGAAATCCCTCTTAACCCTCCTATTGTCTTCGTTTCCCCCCCCCCTTACTTTGGTGTTCGCGGTCAAATTTGACCGGTCCTGTTTTAACTGCTATTACATTAACACAAAAACCATTAATCATCACCACATTTCATTTAACACCCTTTCAAACTGTACATATTGTATCAGACTACTGGTATACAGGAAAAACTGCAGTAAATATACAAAGAATAGACACTGAACATGTATTGCGTGTGCCAGGTGTGATCCATGTGGGGGCACATAAGAGCGGGAAATGTGTCAAATTGTTCTGTGTGTGTGTGTTTGTGTGTACCAGGCGTGATTAACATGGGGGGATGGGCACATAAGGGGGGAGGACACATCTAGTATGTTTGTGTGTGTGTGTGGGTGTTTGTGTGTGTGTTTTATCTGATCCGGATGGTTAC